>NW_026273349.1:30000-292235 GCF_020536995.1 Dreissena polymorpha | reverse complement strand
AAGGCATTTTCATAATATCTCAGAAAAATAGACCTATAATATTAATACACTTGCATCTACAGAACCTTTATCATAGTTAAACATGGTTTCCCCTTCCAGCCAACCTGGAAATCAGGGAAAAACCTGGAAAAAGACTTTCACTAACGCCCAGTACAAATATATGGACAGAATGATTTTTTCACTTACCGGTATGTGGGTGTATGTTGGCTCCACTTCACAAGATACAGACATTGTAGTTTAATTGAAAAACGCATCTTACAATGTGAGATGAGTTCTGGGTTCAAGCCCCAGCAGTGCCCTATCATGTGTGATATACAGAGCCATTATGATTACATATACACAGTTATCTTTTTAAAACAATACAATTAAATATAAGGAATAATGTTAAAGGGGCATTGCTGCTTAGCCATTTTTGGGATTGTATTGTGATTTTTTGCCAAATTTGACACTGAATAACAGGGTTTATATACATCCCAAGCATAAATGCTTCTAAATTTGTAAAAAAAACAAGTCGAAGTGTGCAGAATATTAAAAATTTGCAACTTTCTGATGTCTAAAGGTCATTAAATGCCACTCAAAGTTTACATTTTTTGTACAAAATGACCCATTTTGTGCTGTCCATTATTGGTTAATGTTTTACGCTGTCAGGTCCAAAAACGCTCATTCTGTAGCTTGTTTGGACTATAATCTATAATGTGGCCAAGTTTTCAGCAGATTCGACCCAGTGGTTCTGATTTTATACGCCGTGCCTAGCTTTTATTAGTCCACTACCGGTTTTACCGGAGGGGATTTATGGTTTGTGCTCTGTGTGTCCGTCAGTCAGTCAGTCAGTCTGTCACACTTTTCTGAATCCTGCGATAACTTTAAAAGTTCTTAATATTTTTTCATGAAACTTGAAACATGGATAGATGGCAATAAGGACATTATGCACGTGATTTCATTTTGCTCCTATGTAAAAAATTCTGGTTTCTATGGCAATAAATAAA
The DNA here is from genome assembly GCF_020536995.1 of Dreissena polymorpha. Classification (NCBI taxonomy): domain Eukaryota; kingdom Metazoa; phylum Mollusca; class Bivalvia; order Myida; family Dreissenidae; genus Dreissena; species Dreissena polymorpha. Next base: position 291,249 of record NW_026273349.1, on the reverse strand, counting down.
AAGATAAAATAAATTCTGACAATGGGTGGAGCCGGTAGGGGACAAAATAATTTGCTTGACAATAGTCTTGTTGAGTATTACTCACTGACTTATGCATATGCGATCGGCTGTTTTCGGAGAATACCTGAGGTATTGTCATAGCTAGCTCATCGTGTCGTGTCGTGTCTTTTCGCCGTCCGGCGTCCGCCATGCTAAAACCTTAACATTGACCCATTGTACCCACAATTTTCGTACCCACATTTTTTTTCGTAACCAAAATGTTCGTACCCACATTTGTTTAGTACCCAAAATTTGTGTTCCCACATTTTCTTACCCAAAATTTTCGAACCCACATTTTTTTAGTTCCCACTCATTCCATCCCGCGAAACCCTTAAGGTGTCGCAACTCTAGTATGGAATGAGTGATGTATTGGACGTCATCATTGATGACGTTCATTCGAACGAATGATAAAGGGGGCTAAGTTTCGTTAAGTTGAGGCATATAGCCGCGATTTGGGTCTCTTGAAAACTGGCCGAACACGTTTGCTGAAATTTGACATGTATATGGACAAGAATGCGATCTACCTGTTGGCGTAGGCGTTATACCTGGCAAAAATCAAGTTTTCGAGTATTTTGTGTTTAGACTTTTTTTGTGGGAACGAGCACGCGCTCAAATAAACATTGTGACGTCACTTCACAAACAGCGCTAGAGATCCGCCATCTTGTAACGCAACAAAGAAACTCAGTGTCATAAATTCAATAAACACAGAAAAATATGATTGTGTTTTATAATCATTAATACAAATGTCTATATTTTGTGCAGCGGATGTTTATTAAGACAGATACGGCAGAATTATGTAAGTATCTTTGTGTACTTTACAGTAGATTTGATAGTGGTAAACAACTGCGTACCGGTTAAGTTCAATCTAGCCGATTTTACTACGCAAGAAATTTAAGTATCTCACTGGCAAATTGACACATAAACAACAATCGCATCCGATTTACATCCACATAATATTGTGGGAATCCGATGCAATGCAAATTACTCATGTTTGATAACGTTTGATGAATTCGTTATATCAATATGCATTTACTTTCAAGGGGAATAATTTTAAATTGAAATGTGCGATTCAATGACAGTGTTATATTGGGATAATAAGTCGTTTAGCCGTTATCATGATAAGTATATTGTTTGTTGTGTTTCATTTTCTTTAAAAACATACTTTTACTGTTTTTTCCTTAAAGTAAAACAGTTCAGTAGTCATTATATCTTGAATTTAAAATATTGAAATAGATGTCGGATTATTCATATTTTCGGACGTTGCTACGTAAGCTAGTTGTCAACATAATTATTAATATACTGATTTACCTTTTACGCATACAGTTGTGCAACTGTTGTCTACGTAATGATACGCTGTTTAATGTCTTCCTGCCCCTGATGATAATAAGTATTTATCTCAACAAACCCCAGCAATGTCAATGGTCTGTCAACATAAGAAAAATATTAGCTAAAGAAACTTCAGCGTACAATTTATATAGCAGTGTCCGACAAATCCATTTTTTCATTGGGCTACTGAAATGTTCAGCTGACGCCCGCCGGGCTACTATAAATCTATAAGAGCGGTAGCCCGTTTTATTGACAGACATACGTAGAATAAACACGCTGACCATGTGTTTCTACACCGTGTCTTGTTTATAATCCGATAACAAAGTGCAATCAATTATCTTATCAGTCACCGATCACTTGCGGTAATGTCGTAAACAGTAAGAGTGAATTTTAATCATTCAATCAGAATCAACATTTGTCGTCTGCTAATAATATAATGAGAGCCGGTTGGATAGTTGGCGCACATGATGCAACATCATTTCGCAGTTTGGAATTCTTTGTTAACCGCAACTATGAGTAAGAGCGACTACGTTTTTTATGTCGTTAAATATCCAAGGATGCAGAACATTAAATAAATCAAAACAATAGCGGATTCTTCAAAACGGTAATGAAACCGAAAATGAATATTAATAACAACGCGGTTAACACCTGCTAATAAGTTTGCATTGTCAATTAATAATTGGATTGATCGACTGTTAATCAATAATCCCATATATGCCCAATTTAATTTTTTTTAAACCAAATTATGGGAGGGTAATATAGACGATGAGAGTCATAAACACAAACGTTTGAAATTTTCTTAAGTGTCAATTGAATTTCGGCATATGATTCTATTTAAAGATATGATGAAATAAGCTCCCAATCAGGACCGTTCAATTGCAACTTGCGTAAATCACCTGCGACGGTTTGCACACGTTGTGTACAGCTATTTTAGGTTACAAAATTCTACATTTAATAAATGAATTTCTTTGTCCAGACAGGGACCTATACAAACGTATAACCCCTGGTCCAGATAAAAAGCGCACACAAATTGGCATGGGTGTATTTATTTGTAAATAAAATTTTGTAGTGGGTACATCATTGAGATCATTTAATTTCCATTAAAAGTTTCGTTGTGAATTTCAACTAAAGTACCGGGGTATCTCGCGAATTATTTGGCATTGACATTTCCTCTTCATAAAATATAATGTAAACACGCTGTATCGTTACGGTAACACTCAGGGCTCGAATTTAACTTTTTTTTTCTACTTGCAAAACATTGCGAGCAGCTTTCATACCAACTCGCAAAATCAAAAACATTCTCGAAAATTTTGCTGAAAACATAATTTAACGTTTTTGTTTTTTTTTACTCAAAGGTTAACTTTGCTTTATCTTTCGTATTGTTATTTACGCCTGTGGGCAAAAAGAAACTAGTTATTTTTCGCTTCGACACCATGTCTGTTCAAGTTCAATGAACACGTTTGAATTAGTAGACTGTTTAACGTTCTCTGTACCAATACCATCCGCGAATCTGTACTATATCTTTACCAGTCTACATACAAGGTGCGGACTTCCGCATACGGGTATATGGACGTTCTATGACCTACGGTTTAGCGTTCAGAACGTCAAGCATATTTAGCAATATTACTTATTTTTTTTTCACTATTTCTTTACTCGCAAAAAATTACTAGTGGCTTAAAACTTAACTCGCAATCCGTATTTTTCACTCGCATTTTGCGAGTGTGCGAGTGTTAATTTCGAGCCATGACACTGTATCAGTTCCTTCATTATTGAAACAATTATTGTATTGTATACTGACTGCACACTAGTGTCGTAACATACGGATGCAATATGTAAATTCGGACAGAACTTAAAGTCGGACACAAGTAAATAAATGATTTAATACTCTTGATTTCTTGAAACTCGGTATTTGTTGTTAAAAAGAGCAATTGCATTGATTAACACCATACGAGTCAGTCGTATTGATCATCTAAACGCTTTATTTACGTTTCCAACTTAATGTGCTGTCCGAATTTAAGTACACATACATGTGCACATACATGTAATATCTACATGTAGTATATGATTTTCTTTGGTACATTTACATTTAAGTACACGGTGCCTGTACTGTAACATTAATTAACGATATTGACTGTGTACATCAGACTACTTGCTGTATTATGTATATGTATGTATACATATTATGTATATATGTAAATGAAGAAATAAAATAAAGATGAAAACCTGCATCTTATCATTTTGTAGGAAAATTATATGGGCTACCAAATATTTTTATTGGTAGCCCAGTGGGCTCCCTGAAAAATAAGAAATTTGTCGGACACTGATATAGTATTGACATACCTGTATGATGAAGCCAACCCCGTATCGAAAGTCAACCAGAGTCGTAACATATTTATGTCACGCTATAAATCAAAGAATACTCATTTTCTTGGATACATTTCTACATATATTGGTGAATGAATATAAATTACTGCACCAAGGAATATTTTAAGGTTCAAATGTTTCAAATGCATCTTACAATAGATGAAAATAACTCTCATCAGTCTGAAATTCACAATTTTGACGCCATTGTCGCTTTGTCCAAGACTAGTTTTAATTTGGATACTTTCGAACGACCTTGACATTTTTTGCTGAAATTGTAAACATTACTTTCGTTTTCTGAAATCTATTATTTGTGATTAACAACAAGTCTGGTGGATTATAAAAATGATTTCAGTGTGAAGTTTTAAATATTTACTTTGAGTTTGTATTTACACTACAATTTGTTCACAAAACAAGCCAGAATATTCTAAAATACCGGGAAATGTCATTCTGAATTTGAAAACACTTGAGCACATGGTATGTTACTAAAAGTAGAAATACCATCATATGACCGTGAAATCTCGGGAGATTCGCATTTCAAGAAAGTCTGTCACATCGCTGTTTTTCTCGATATGAAAGAGCAGAATAGATAAATTTTAAATGTTTAAGATAGTATTTTGTGAAAGAATGTATCAGTTAAATGTGAAAAATGTCAATCTTTCCAATCAAGTGATTGATATGGGCCAATAACTGCATTTAAAAGCTGTTTTGGACCGGTCTTTGTAAACTGTCGACTTTCGGCATTTTCTGGTTGACTTTCCTAATGGGGTTGGTCCATAACTATAAAGTCGCGCCAGTCAAAAATCATAAAAAGCGACATTTAAAGTTATGGTAGCCAGAATTCAAAAAATATGTACAACTGAGCAATCAATCATGACACTCTGATGCCTCAGGTTAGTGCAGTGATTTTTCCACCAGATTCTCACCAAGGTGATCCCGGTTGATTTCACCACAATTGAATATATGTCAGTACACAAATAAATTATACAGCAGGTAATGACAATCGATAAATGTCTTAGTTTTAATTTAATTGTTCGCACAAATTTGGACACTCTTTGTGTCTGAGATATGTTGGGTTAAATGACCTTTACAACAAAACATACATCTCTGAATCTGCGATACATTACAGTTAAAGTTTAACACATGTAAAATACCAGTATTCAGATCTGAAAATATTCTTAAAAAATTGGATGGTATGAAATACATATATCTTGTGACGTATTTTCATTTTAAATCTTGAATTTGATGACTACTTGAATTTAATGACGACAAGTCGGACATGCAGTTAAATATTTTAATACGTCTATCGTGTGACATAATTTCATTTAAACTCTAGATTGTAACGACATTAGTCTGACGCGTGCGGCTTAATTTTGTTTAACAGTAAAACAAAAATTAAGTAGACTATCAAAAAAATACAAAAAGTGTACTTGTAAATAAAAACTCCTTCATTCCGTATAAAGATTGTACGTTACAGCAGAGCTCCAGATAACTTTTTTGAGTAATTTGGTTAATACCCACTACTTTTGAGTTCAATTGGGTATTTTCATATTCAATTGGGTACAAAAAAAATCGGTACCCACTACCGGGTACTTTAATTGACAATTGGGTACCTTTGTTTTAAAATTGGGTATGTTCATTGTCTTAAATTCTCACCTGCTTACCTGAATAAGCTGGTTGTAGTTCCACTCTTAATTGATTAGTTTCAGAGATTTTGTGTAATTATGTAGATGTATCCATAATATACAGTCTTGATTAAAACAAAAAGTTCAACGATTTTTTCCACCAGTTTTCTTACAATGTAAGCACTGACAGCGATTGCCTCCGACATAATATCGTCAAGAATTAGTTTCACTATATTTTCCGCTTCTGATTTTGTGTTGCCTGCGGTTAAATATCTTAAAATTGAGTTTTTTTGTTCCTAGGATACGATGTTTCCATTTTTAAGGCCTCAAGGTTTCGACATTTTCACAACAATAACATGTAGTCACAAAGACACTTTTTTCCGTACATATTATTGTGCTGAAGGTTATACTGAAAGCACTTGGACAAAGCGGAAAGAATCCGGGTATTTCTGACCAGGGTATTTCCGGGACAAATTTACTCGTTATGCAAAGGAAAAATATGATATGCGTAATCGGCAATTTCAATTGGGTTTCGGAACGCATGGTTTTATTTTTCTATGCGTTATCGGCAATTTTACATTGGGTATTTACACAAATGCGCACCTTATCTGTAGCTCTGTTACAGTAATCTGTGAAACAAAGTCATTAATAAAACAAAAAAATATGTTTGACCACAACGGTGGCTAATAATGTTTACGAAAAATACAAACAATATAGATTTATCTATTACATAACATGTTAGAATTTTATCATGCATTTATAATCACTCATAAAGAGATTTCAATAAACAGTTACATGCATAGACAGTTTTTTTAAGCCAGTGTCTTTTGAATTCAGAAAATAATCCAGATAAACCATAAAATTGGGAAAAATAGATAGTAAACCATAAAATTGAGAATTTATATTATAAAATGCTGCTTGAATTTCTTTTTACCTTTCATATGTAAAGAAGAAATATTATCTGCTAATGCAAAATATGCGTAAGCTGGTTTATGGTCATTTCGTAGCAAAAGAGAAGAAAATAAGTGCATTAAATAAATGAATTCATATTTTTGTATCTGGAATAGTTGTACTTTAAATAGATCCTCCACCCTTTTATGACCGACTAAGGGCTAAATTGCTCTCCGACTTGAAATGAAAAGGCCAATGGTTGATCGTGTAGCGTTTATGTGCAAAATTTGAGAGCCAATCGATAAAGCTTGTTGATGCCAAAACAGGTAATAATAATAATTTATTATCAGGTACATGTACACAAGCAAATAAGTATATTTAACCCTTTCAGTGCAGGAACCGAATTTTAAAGGCCTTTGAAAACAGTTTGGATCCAGATGAGACGCCACAAAACGTGGCGTCTCATCAGGATCCAAACTGTTTGCTATTCTGATAGTATTCTTTGAAAAAAAAATGAAGAAAATGCTGATTTAGAAATTCAGCAGACGACATTTTAGCAGACGACAAATTTACCAGCATGCAAAGGGTTATTAAGATGCTTAAGGTGTGGAAGACTCATAATCAGGTTTGGTGTCCCTCAAACCCTAAGCGTCTTGTAATTCCTTATGCAGTTTGTATAGATAGTGCCGCATCCTGACACGTAAAGCTTGTGCTTTGTTGGCAGCGTTAGTTGGCTGTTAACAGGTTCATTGTGGTTATCTCCAACATCAGTCTGTCCGTCTGTCCTAGCCACTATCTCCTACACCATAAGCACTAGAACCTTGAAACTTAAACACATGGTAGCTATGAGCATTATGTGCGACCCTGCACTATTTGGAATTTTGATCTGACCCCTGGGTCAAAAGTTAAAGGGGATGGGGTGGAGACGGGTCAGAGATTTTCACTCATTTTAGCTCGACTAATATATATGAAATATATATAATGGAGCTATCCTGATCACGTCGGCGTTACCGTTAGCGTGCACATGTTAAAGTTTGTGTACTACCCCAAATATTTTCTTTGTCCTTTAACAAATTACTTTTATATTTTGCATACATGCACTTCTTTACCAACATGACCCTTATCTATAAACAAGAGCAGACAACTGTATCAAGCATTTTGACAGGATTATTGCCCCTTTTATACTAAGAATATGCATACACTGTCACTCCAATATAACGCGGATGACGGGGTCCAAGCCACGCAACAGCGTTATAAACAGAAAGCGTTATAAGTTTTGAGCTAATTTATTTAAGGGGCTATAAAAACAGGTAAAGTATAGCCTATAATATAGGTCTTGTGTATCTTCATGCTGTGTTGTCAACCGCAAATACATGCATGTAAACCGAATCGAGCGATAACAGTATAACTACCGCTTTTCTAATGTGCACATTTATCCGATAATCCAATATAATTATATCACTTACGAAAAAATAATGTTTAACATTTATGACAAGAAATATGTTTACGAACTTCGTTAACAAATTCATATGCCTACGCCATTTTTCAGAAAAATTAGTACAGTGCATTATGGGACACAGCTTTCATTGAACGAGCGAATTTAAATTTAGATTGAATGCAATACGATGCAAAATGATACATGTACAAAGAAATGTTTTATTGCGTCATACGCAGCATGTAAAAAACGTGCTTTCCGTGGACTTTCTGATAACTGGCAAAAATTTAAGTGCATCTCTGTTAACTATTACACTGCGTTAGCATGTAAATAAATCGTCAGGATTTTTAACCAGGTTTTCCAAAGGAAAAAAATGGTTATTAGATTGGCGAATGCGGGCGGGCTGGCGGAACAAGCTTGTCCGGGCCATAACTATGTCTTTCATTGTCAGATTTTATAGTCATTTGGAACATTTGTTCACCATCATTGGACGGTATGTCGCGCGAAATAATTACGTCGATATCTCCAAGGTTAAGGTCACACTTTGAGTTCAAAGGTCAAAAATGGCCATAAATGAGCTTGTCCTGGCCATAACTATGTCATTCATTGTGAGATTTTAAAATCATTTGGCACATTTGTTCACCATCATGGGATGGTGTGTCGCACGAAAGAATCACGTCAATATCTCCAATGTCAAGGTCGCCACGACTAAAAATAGATTTAAAAAAAAAAAACTTATAAAGGGGGTTAATTTTGTTTGTTCATTTCAAAAGTTCAGTTTGACTTTTCTCCGTTTATCAGATTTTTTTTTCACAATGAAAACCTGGTTTTGTGACAATTTTGTCCCTTGTTAAATGTATTTTTCGTATACCTACTGAAACATTAAACACACACAAAGATAACTTTATTTATCAAGCATGTGTAGCATATAATAAACAATAACACACTTACACAGCCATATTTTATACCAACGAAATACAATACACGATAAATATGGAACATAAACAGGTAATAGTTTTAAATAACTTTAATTTGATAATTAATCCGCTTGCACTTGCCTTATTGAAATTAGCGCATCGAACCGCTCTGATAGGGAATACATGTAATAAACACTGACTCGCTTGTTTTCACACCTTTATTGACATTACACAACAGATTAACACCAATTAGCTGTCGAGTGTTGTTTAACCTCTAATCGATTAAAATCAGTTAAACGGGCGGATAAAGCAATCAAGCTGTGATCGCCAGCTTCTTTGAATTTATGAAAATACATGAAGTTGCATAACATGGATTTGAATCAGAAATGGAAGGTTGGAGAAAAAAAGGGATCCAAGGATCCCCCGCGTTATATTGGACACAGCGTTATAACGGACCGCACTATATTGGAGTTAAAGTGTATTATTGATAAATCTATGTTAAAGTTTGCATACCACCTCAAATATTTTCTATGTCCTTTGACATATTGCTTTCATATTTTGTATACTTCATAACCAACATGATCCCAATCTATAAACAAGAGCAGACAACTGTATCAAGCATTTTGACAGAATTATTGCTCTTTTATACTTAGAATATGCATATTTTTGATAAATCTATGTTAAAGTTTGCATACCACCTCCAATATTTTCTATGTCCTTTGACATATTGCTTTCATATTTTGCATACTTCTTTACCAACATGATCCCAATCTATAAACAAGAGCAGAAAACTGTATCAAGCATTTGACAGAATTATTGCCCCTTTTATACTTAGATAATTGAACATTTTGCTTAAATTGCCATAACTTCTTTATATATGATCACATTTGATTCATACTTTGACAAAACAACACTTACCTGACATACCACAATGCACTGCACCCAAACTATCCCCCATGCCCCACCCAAGAATTCCCCCCCCCCCCCAATTTTATTTTTATAATTATTTTTGAAACTTCATCTTTTAAATTACCACCAACCCACATAAACCACCCCTCTCCATGATGGCTTACATTAACCTGTCAAGCACTCGAAATCTCTTAAGACAATAGTTACGGTCAATTTCAACCATGCATGGCCACATTACCAAACCTGGGGCGCCCCCTGGGTCAAACATGCGGCGTGGGAATACGCGTCGGCCTCTGCCGCACCATTCTTCACCAATTGACTTCAAATTAATACTAAAGATTTCTTATGACAACACAGTGTCTCGACCATCCATGTTCACATTACCCACCCCAGGGCCCCGCCCACTTTGGTGGTAAAGATCCCAAGCTATTTCAGCATAATTAAAATCCAAGCCATTTTTGTGGTCAAGACCCGAGCTTTCTCACCATAATTAAAATCCAAGCCAGTTTGGTGGCAGAGACCCCGAGCTATTTCAGCATAATTAAAATCCAAGTCAGGTTAGTGGTCAAGATCCTGAACTATTTCGGTATAATTAAAATCCAAGCCAGTTTGGTGGTCAATTTTTGTGGTAAAGACTCCGAGCTTTCTAACCATAATTAAAATCCAAGCCAGTTTGGTGGAGGATACCCCGAGCTATTTCAGCATAATAAAAATCCAAGTCAGTTTGGTGGTCCAGATCCTGAACTATTTCGGTATAATTAAAATCCAGGCCAGTTTGGTGGTCAAGACCCCAAGCCTTTTCAGCATAATTAAAATCCAAGCCAGTTTCGTGGGGGAGACCTTGAGCTATTTCAGCATATTTAAAATCCAAGTCAGTTTAGTGGTCAAGATCCTGAACTATTTCGGTATAATTAAAATCAAGGCCAGTTTGGTGGTCAAGAACCAGGGCTTTTTCACCATAATTAAAATCCTAGCCAGTTTCATGGCCGAGACCTCAAGCTATTTCCGCATATTTAAAATCCAAGCCAGTTTGGTGGTGAAGATCCTGAACTATTTTGGCATAATTAAAATCCAAGCCAGTTTGATGGTCAAGATCCTTAGCTATTTCAGCATAATTAAAATGCAAGCCAGTTTGGTGGTCAAGAACCCGATCTATGAGCATAATTCAAATCCAAGCCAGTTTGGTGGTAAAGATCCCGAGCTTTTTCAGCATGATAAAAATCCCAGCCAGTTTGGTGGTCAAGATCCTGAGCTATTTCAGCATAATTGAATTCTAAGCCAGTTTGGTGGTCATGACCCCGAGTTATTTCAGCATAATTAAAATCCAAGCCGTTTTGGTGGTCAAGACTCCAAGCTATTTTAGCATATATTTTTTCGGCATAATTTTTTCTTACCCAATTGTTTTCGTACACACATTTTTTTGTACCCATTTTTTTCTGTTTTTTGACTGAATAATGCCCCCTTTTATAGTTAGAAAATTGAAAATTTGGTTAAGTTCAGGTCTACTCTTATCCTATTTGTGTTAAGGTCTACTCTTATCCTAAAGTATCAAAGCTATATCGTCTACTTAATGTTATAAGTCATGTAACTGACATTTTTAAACATTTTATTTCTTTCCCATTTTTGTTTTTTTATTAAGGCGACATACATCAACTGTTTAATAATAATTATTAAGTCTACCTTTTTGGTAAAAATAATGTTTTTTTAACCAAATTTTCAAAATGGACATTACGGACACATGTCATTTGCTGAATGTAAAAAGTAGCATAACTGATATTTAGTTAAATTTTCAGGAGAAGGAAAAAACTGCTTTATTGAAATAAAATAGGGATACTAACAGAGTAAAACAAACACATGGGATGTTTTCAGATTTGAATACTGGTATTTTACGCATCTTTAGGCAGTTCTGTGTACCAAGGATAAATACAACACTTAAACATTCATGTACAATGCACAATACTAAAAACCTGAATTGTAACTGTAATGTATTTCAGATTCGGAGATGTCTGTGTTGTTTCTAAGGTCATGTGAAAAATTAAGTTTATATGTTTATAGGTTTAAAATTGCAAATTGTCCTCTTACTTGCCCTTGTATTTCAAGATAGAATACTTTCCTTCCCAGAGGAAAGAGATCTGGGTTTGAATCCCAGTGGGGGCTTCAGAGGATGATTCATTTTAAGAAAAATAAATATATTTGCTTTACTTTGTCTCTAACCTAACCAAATAACTCTGACAATGCCTTTACAAGTATGCAGTTTTTGATAATTCAATTATGCAAGAAACATGTATAATTTTAGGGTAGACTAAGACAGCAAACTAAGAATGGGCATCCATTTTAGTTTTTTAAGTCAAAACAACAATAAATGCATATAGGAACACATATTTAAATTAAAATGCAACAATCAGAGGACATAATCAATTAAATAGTAAATGACTACTTTAAATATTTTTGAGCACTGTTTGTTATTCAGAGATTTGTGAATATGCCGTTTAATGTTCTTCCCATTGAACTAATGCAATATGTGCTGTGGAACTGGAATCATATAGTGTTGGAAAGCTTATGTTTCACGTCTAGAGGGTCCTTGCTTCCTGAAAGCTGAAAATTGTATATGATCTCCCCACTCATTCCATCCCGCGAAACCCTTAAGGTGTCGCAAGTCTAGTTAAATGAACATATGGAATGAGTGATGTATTGGACGTCATCATTGATGACGTTCATTCGAACGAATGATAAAGGGGGCTAAGTTTCGTTAAGTTGGTGCATATAGCCGCGATTTGAGTTTCTTGAAAACTGGCCGAACACGTTTGCTAAAATTTGACATGTATATGGACCAGAATGCGATCTACCTGTTGGCGTAGGCGTTATACCTGGGAAAAATCAAGTTTTCGAGTATTTTGCGTCTAAATATTTTTATGGGAAAGGGCACGCGCGCGTTACGTCATGAAAAGCGCTTAGGCTAGCTTCCATCTTGCTACGAAACAAAGAAACTGGCGTTACGCGTTATTAATTCAGTTAGGCGTTTAATCGATAAACAAAGGCGTAATAATTGTGTTTGAATATCAATCGGTAGTACACATGCATGTCTTTTGTGCACATTGTGGTTTTTTAATGAACATGACATAAATCTATGTGTTATTCAACGTATTGAGTGCGACGAGTTAAAGAAAGGTTTACACGGCTAGGCTTTCCGAGATAAATGTAAGTACACACTGGTATTAGAATGGTATTCTATTTTATAATTTATCCGATAATATCTTGAATATAAATGATATTGAGACAATTACATTATTAGGGTTTAATAATTTATTATTTAATCAAAAAATAAACGCGAGCAGCAAATCAATTTCGTTTGTAGTGGAAACCGAAAGTAAACAAACCAACCGTCAAAATGGCTGACGACATAGCAACGTAGGAAGTAACACTCAGAAATTATTTACAAAATAAGATCATCAGAAATGATGTAAAGTAAATGCTCATTCGCTGTTTTGTAGATAAGTATACGATCTATTGAAAAACCATAACATTTGACATAAAAACACCCGCGGATATGAAAATCTTCAGTGTAACGAAATAGCAGACATCACACGGCGTCTCTGATTCTACGCTGTTTGCCAAGGCCGATAATGAATGGAAATGCACAAACTCAGTAACTGGCAAGCATATATGCATTAGTAGGTTGTTTCGTGATTATTTAGAAACGACTACATAATTCTTTTGGTTCAGCCAGTGCAACTTAACAGAAATAAGTATAAAAAGTTTCTACACATGACAACAATGTGCCAACTTAATACAAGGTAAGTTGTTTACATTATTTAAAATATTGCAAGCTTACAGTATACAACAATAAACAGCCGGTACAATGTAATGTCATCATTTTAATTTTAATAAGCCCGTGGTTAATTACCCTTTTAAATCTTATGGATCAATGCATCTCTAACACCTTCAATTGACTTGTTCGTGAAAAATATACACCCTCAGTGCATGTTATCCCATACACCATCACTCACTTACTAAGGCTCGATTGATCATTCTCGGCTCGGGTACTACTTACCGGTACATGTACCGGTAAGTACTCTTAATTTTACTTACATGTACCCTGGGTACGGTAAATAAACTTAAACATACCCGCAAATATTAGATTATATCCGAGTTGTATATCCGCCAAAAATCCGATGTCGTTAAACATGCTACCGATTAACGTAAAACAATATTGTTTACCTTAAACAAACTTCTCTTTTAAAAAATCTGCATCAACATGCTTTTTAGTATGAGTGTTGAGAGGACGCCGTAGGAATAAGCAAGTAATCAAGAATACGTCTCTGTTTCTGCTTTTATTTCCTTCATGTATAATGACGATAAGGATTGACGACTAACATCGACGACAATGATCACAAGCATTTACGACTAACACTGACAACAAGCATTGGCGACTAGATGTAACATTGACGATTCTCTACAATAAATGAAATTAACAGTAATAAATGAATAATAAGATTATAGTACAACAGATATGCTTTTCAAAGTATAATATAATAGCATACACTCATTAGAATAAGAGGTTTCATAAATAACAATTTGAAACATTTTCAATAAATATCGAAATATCTTAAACAATATTTATTACACAGCATTAATTAATTGTTAAAACATAATATAAATACCGAATATGGTGTTCCCCATTTAACGGACCTTGGTAACCAAATAATGTTTCTTTTAAAAAATCTATGACGGTAAAAAGTGAACGTGCGATGTCGCGGAAAATATTATACTTGACGACGTCATACAATGACGCGACTTTAAACAATTTAAGATTTAAAATTAAATCACATTATTGATTTTAACAATGAGTTTTGATAATATAAATGCCATTTAACAGAAAATTTACATAAATGTAAACATAATTAATTTTTACAAAATAGCCGACAACAACCGATTTAGTGTTAAAATTCCCGCGTACGTTTTAGTATATTTACCGTACCCAGGGTACGAGCCTTACTAACTGTATTATTATTATATCTCACCGACTACAAAGTACCTTTACCTTGTTGTGTTTATCAACCTGGAATTTATGTAAAATCCGGCTAATTAGTAACAGATGTGATACACTGAGATAAAGATATTGCCTTAGTCCTTATGTATTTGAGGCTGTTTCCATAAATAATTAAGAAGTAACTTTTTACAGCTTTAAAGATTTTTTAAAAATAAATAACTCAGAAAAAAGTTTATCAATTACAGAATAATTATTGATTTTATATAAAATGGCTCCTTTGTAATGTTTAAATGCTACAATTTTCAATCGACCAGTAATGACCAGTATTGACCGGTTTTAACCAGGTATTGACCGCCGGCCCGGTCAATACTCAATTGACCGGTCAATATGCCAACCCTGCATTGAAGCCTTATATGCATTTATCTATTATTATTTGGGCACAAATAATTTTACTGTGTGAAGACCCTACATAAAAATGCTGATTTTTTTCTTACTTGGTACCTGGCGACACACATTTTCAAGTCTATTTCATTAAATTTGGCATAGATATTTATAAAATTGGCATCGTATGAACCAGTAGTCATAGTATAAGCAACATTGAAGCCTAATATGCATTCATCTATTATTAATTGGGCACAAATAATTTTACTGTGTGAAGACCCTACATAAAAATGCTGATTTTTTTCTCACCTCGTACCTGGCGACACACATTTTCAAGTCTTTTTCATTAAATTTGGCATAGATATTTTAAAAAATGGCATCGTATGAACCAGTAGTCATAGTATAAGCAACATTGAAGCCTAATATGCATTCATTTACATGTATTATTATTTGGGCACAAACAATTTTACCGTGTGAAGATCCTACATAAAAATGCTGATTTTTTTCTTATTTGGTACCTGGCGACACACATTTTCAAGTCTATTTCATTAAATTTGGCATAGATATTTATAAAACTGGCATCGTATGAACCAGTAGTCATAGTATAAGCAACATTGAAGCCTAATATGCATTCATCTATTATTATTTGGGCACAAATAATTTTACCGTGTGAAGACCCTACATAAAAATGCTGATTTTTTTCTTACTTGGTACCTGGCGACACACATTTTCAAGTCTATTTCATTTAATTTGGCATAGATATTTATAAAATTGGGATCGTATGAACCAGTAGTCATAGTATAAGCAACATTGAAGCCTAATATGCATTCATCTATTATTATTTGGGCACAAATAATTTTACCATGTGAAGACCCTACATAAAAATGCTGATTTTTTTCTTACTTGGTACCTGGCGACACACATTTTTAATTCTATTTCATTAAATTTGGCATATATATTAATAAAAGTGGCATTGTATGAACATATCGTCATAGTATATGCAACATTGAAGCCTAATATGCATCATCTATTATTATTTGGGAACAAATAATTTTACCGTGTGAAGACCCTACATAAAAATGCGGATTTTTTTCTTACTTGGTACCTGGCGAATCACATTTTCAAGTCTATTTCATTAAATTTGGCATAGATATTTATAAAAATGGTATCGTATGAACCAGTAGTCATAGTATAAGCAACATTGAAGCCTAATATGCATTCATCTATTATTAATTGGGCACAAATAATTTTACTGTGTGAAGACCCTACATAAAAATACTGATTTTTTTCTTACTTGGTACCTGGCGACACACATTTTCAAGTCTTTTTCATTAAATTTGGCATAGATATTTTAAAAAATGGCATCGTATGAACCAGTAGTCATAGTATAAGCAACATTGAAGCCTAATATGCATTCATCTACATGTATTATTATTTGTGCACAAACAATTTTACCGTGTGAAGATCCTACATAAAAATGCTGATTTTTTTCTTATTTGGTACCTGGCGACACACATTTTCAAGTCTATTTCATTTAATTTGGCATAGATATTTATAAAACTGGCATCGTATGAACCAGTAGTCATAGTATAAGCAACATTGAAGCCTAATATGCATTCATCTATTATTATTTGGGCACAAATAATTTTACCGTGTGAAGACCCTACATAAAAATGCTGATTTTTTTCTTACTTGGTACCTGGCGACACACATTTTCAAGTCTATTTCATTAAATTTGGCATAGATATTTATAAAAATGGTATCGTATGAACCAGTAGTCATAGTATAAGCAACATTGAAGCCTAATATGCATTCATCTATTATTAATTGGGCACAAATAATTTTACTGTGTGAAGACCCTACATAAAAATACTGATTTTTTTCTTACTTGGTACCTGGCGACACACATTTTCAAGTCTTTTTCATTAAATTTGGCATAGATATTTTAAAAAATGGCATCGTATGAACCAGTAGTCATAGTATAAGCAACATTGAAGCCTAATATGCATTCATCTACATGTATTATTATTTGTGCACAAACAATTTTACCGTGTGAAGATCCTACATAAAAATGCTGATTTTTTTCTTATTTGGTACCTGGCGACACACATTTTCAAGTCTATTTCATTTAATTTGGCATAGATATTTATAAAACTGGCATCGTATGAACCAGTAGTCATAGTATAAGCAACATTGAAGCCTAATATGCATTCATCTATTATTATTTGGGCACAAATAATTTTACCGTGTGAAGACCCTACATAAAAATGCTGATTTTTTTCTTACTTGGTACCTGGCGACACACATTTTCAAGTCTATTTCATTAAATTTGGCATAGATATTTTAAAAAATGGCATTGTATGAACCAGTAGTCATAGTATAAGCAACATTGAAGCCTAATATGCATTCATCTGTTATTATTTTTGGCACAAATAATTTTACCATGTGAAGACCCTACATAAAAATGCTGATTTTTTTCTTACTTGGTACCTGGCGACACACATTTTCATTTCTATTTCATTAAATTTGGCATATATATTAATAAAAATGGCATTGTATGAAGTTATGAACATATCGTCATAGTATCAGGGGTGGCGAAATCAAATGTCCGGGTTGCCCGAGTCGTACATTTGCTTGTCTGGGCAACTGATTTTTTTCAATTAAGTTGTCCGTGGACAACAAGTTTTTTAAAAGTCGGGTCCAGGTATACAAAAAAAATACATTGTATTAAGGCCACGACTTTTTTTTTTATTGGTTTACAAAAATTATTTTGAAAATGGTCCATCGGGCGGTCGAAAAAAAAAAAAAAAAAAAAACATCATTGGAAAAAAAAGTTAATACTAATAACATCAGAACAAAGACAACATATCTTTTATAACCTTAAACACAGAGACAAAAAATCAAATTATGCAATGAAACACATCTATATCTTCAAATAAAATGAGTCCTAACAGCACATTATGTAACATCAGGCAATTTTAAACACTGCATTACATGACATGCGTTCTTCTCCCATTAAAACGAAAAACTGCGCTTCATTTCCATAATTGGATGCGCACCATTACGCAATGCGATGCCCGTTGCATAAATCTTATATAAGATAAACTACTCATACACTAATTACCCGGTATGTGTTTGCTCTTACTCGACTTATGAGATCGTACATGAAAAAAAAATCGAGGTAGATCGATCCATGCGTCGTCGCGGTAATGTTTGTCAAAGTTGTTGTTGTCATGAAAACTCGTTGATTTACAACGCAAAACGTCTTATTTGAACTGACGCGAATTAATTTAATCATATTTGTCAACTTCGCTTTTGCTTTATTTTGATAATTTAATCCAAAGTTTAATGTTAGCAAGTGTTTTTTTTTTACTGGAATTGTAAACAAGGAGTCGGTTAAAGTCTTCCGAAAATGTGCAGTCTGTGTGAATTGACAGTTTGACGTCATCAAAGGAAAGCCGCTTTCTGTCGGAAGCAATAAAGCGACAAATTTCGCGCCGAAAAAATTGGCTTCCTTTGTCTAGCAATCAACATGCCGAATCAATTGTGTGTTTGGTTCTCAATTGCAATCCTCCAATTTAATAAAAGCACGTGCATAGCTCCGCCTTCGAATCTTTTGCAGAGAACGGAGGCGGAGTTTAACGGTTAATTGAGCTAGTGTTTTACACAAGTTGAGTTCCGATTTGCCGAAATTACTCGGCCCAAAGCGTTGAAACGACAAATACATTTATCAATGATTTTCCGAGATACACCGATTTGTTCCGATTTCCAAACTTTCTGTACAGTTCCTATAAACTATGGCGGACGTGTTTACAAAATTCCTAAACACATATATCGTAAATAATGGCAGTGTTTTATTGGATTATTTATACTAATTATCAAATACTATCGGGTTTTGTTTAATATAATTAACATGTTAAACAATATAGTTGCGTCACAGACACGGAAATAAATTTTGATGGGGTCGACATTTGACTGACGCTGATTTTCTTATTGTCTGTAATTTTTACCCGAAATAAATTTTGAGAAGTGCCCATAAAAGGACTGGTACATAATGTGTCACATTGAAAAATATCCCGATCTCTGCAATTGAATATATGTGAACCAATCGTTGATTGTACTTACTTGATTTTATTCGCAACCGTACTCAAACCGGATCGTTTTTTTCTCGTTTCGCTCGTTTTGCAGTGCGGTCGGGAATAAAATATTTAAAAAAAAGACGATTTTCCGATTTTATTTTTTTTCCCATTTTCCAAAAATTAGGGTCGGCGGTTTTGTAAACCAAGAAATATAAAAGTCGTGGCCTAAAGCTGTAATTAAGTTTTACAAAACCGGATTTTGACATGCGATTACATTGTCAGTGCTATTTGCGGAGCAATCAAGTTTTAATACGGGCACTCTCCTGCGCAGTGATCTCCCTAATTATATAAGAGACCAGGAGCATGCCGCATTTTAAACATTTGGCCCGACTGTTAGACAGTGTACAGACTGGTTTCTTTATTTTTACAATCAGACGGAAATAAAAAGTATCAAAGTAAGATAATCAAAACACGGTCTACCTTGTTATTTAAGACGACTTTAATGGTAAAAAATGGAACTTTTTTTTTTAATCTTCAACAACGGAGCAGAAACCCGAAGCTTTGAGCAGTCCACCTCCCAAAAAAACTAAGAAAGATTATGATAAAAAATATTATCTAAGTAAACGCACCAGAACTTTTCAAGAAACTTGGCTAACAGATTTTCAATGATTACACATGTACCAGTTGATGATAATCAAATTGCTACCAGTAGCGGAGCCTCAGTCTGACAGGGCTCAAAATTAACTTTTTTTTCTACTTGCAAAACATTGCGAGCTGCTTTATTACCAACTCGCAAAATCAAAAACAGACTCGCAAATTTTGCAGTGTGTTCACTCAGAAAACAAAGTTTAAGTGTTAGTTTGGGATATTTTTAATGGGTTTTCAAATATTGAAAAAAATCAGCTATGATATTGTGTGTTGAGTGCGACGTCACCAAAATACAAATCAACGGTTAACTTTACTTTATCTTTTGTATTTTTATTTCCGTCTGTAGGCAAAATGAAACTAATTATGTTTGGCTTCGACGCCATGTCTGTGCAAGTTCAATGAACAAATGTGAAGAGTCAACTGTTTAACGTTCTTTGTTCCAATACTATCCGCGTATCTGTACTATAAGTATACCAGTCTACATACAAGGTGCGCGCTTCTGCATACATAGACGTTCTATAAATTGACCTACGGTTTAGCGTTCATGACGTTGAGTGCATTTATATTACTAGTTTTTTTCCCACTATTTCTTTACTCGCAAAAAAATACTAGTGGCTTAAAACTTAACTCGCAATCAGTATTTTTCACTCGCATTTTGCGAGTGTGCGAGTGTTAATTTCGAGCCCTGGTCTGATGAGGTCCACATATTGGACTAGTTTAATTTGTTAAGATTACGATGTACTATGTTCAACACATGTTTTAATTACACTAGCTCTGCAAGATTAAAAGTTTTAGAAAGTCTTTATATTGTTTATAATATACTGCTATAATGAATGTACTATTGAAATACAACTATAAACAAAATAAGAAAATCATACTCATTTTGGTATATTCCACAGTGTTTTACATTAATCAATAAATGCGTTTATAATTTATATAAACATTAACGGACAAGTGTTGTTCAGCAACGGACAAGTTAAATTTCCTAAATGGTTGTCCGTGGACAAGTTTAGTTTTTTGAGATTTCGCCACCCCTGCAGTATAAGCAACATTGAAGCCTAATATGCATTCATCTATTATTATTTGGGAACAAATAATTTTACCGTGTGAAGACCCTACATAAAAATGCAGATTTTTTTCTTACTTTGTACCTGGCGAATCGCATTTTCAAGTCTATTTCATTAAATTTGGCATAGACATTTATAAAAATGGTATCGTATGAACCATTAGTCATAGTATAAGCAACATTGAAGCCTAATATGCATTCATCTATTCTTATTTGGGCACAAATAATTTTACTGTGTGAAGACCCTACATAAAAATGCTGACTTTTTTCTTACTTGGTACCTGGCGACACACATTTTCAAGTCTATTTCATTAAATTTGGCATAGATATTTATAAAATTGGCATCGTATGAACCAGTAGTCATAGTATAAGCAACATTGAAGCCTAATATGCATTCATCTATTCTTATTTTGGCACAAATAATTTTACTGTGTGAAGACCCTACATAAAAATGCTGATTTTTTTCTTACTTGGTACATGGCGACACACATTTTCAAGTCTATTTCATTAAATTTGGCATAGATATTTATAAAATTGGCATCGTATGAACCAGTAGTCATAGTATAAGCAACATTGAAGCCTAATATGCATTCATCTATTATTACTTGGGCACAAATAATTTTACTGTGTGAAGACCCTATATAAAAATGCTGATTTTTTTCTTATTTGGTACCTGGCGACACACATTTTCAAGTCTATTTCATTAAATTTGGCATAGATATTTATAAAAATGGCATCGTATGAACCAGTAGTCATAGTATAAGCAACATTGAAGCCTAATATGCATTCATCTATTATTATTTGTGCACAAATAATTTAACCGTGTGAAGACCCTAGATAAAAATGCTGATTTTTTTCTTACTTGGTACCTGGCAACACACATTTTCATGTCTATTTCATTACATTTGGCATAGATATTTATAAAAATGGCATCGTATGAACCAGTAGTCATAGTATAAGCAACATTGAAGCCTAATATGCATTCATCTATTATTATTTTGGGCATAAATAATTTTACCGTGTGATGACCCTACATAAAAATGCTGATTTTTTTTCTTACTTGGTATCTTGCGACACACATTTTCAAGTCTTTTTCATTAAATTTGGCATATACATGTATATTAATGAAAATGGCATTGTATGAACATGTCGTCATAGTATAAGCTGAGAAGCATAATACGCATTCATCTATTATAATTTGGGCTCATACAATTTTACCGTGTTAGCACCATATATCAAGTTGCAGATTTTTTTAATATTCGCCACATACCCAAAGGCATTTTCATTAATATCTCAGAAAAATAGACCTATATATTAATACAAATGGCATCTAAAGAACATTTTATCATAGTTAAACATGGTTCCCAGCCAACCTGGAAATCAGGGAAAACCTGGAAAAAGACTTTCACTTTCACTATTGCCCAGTACAAATATATGGACAGAATGATTTTTTCACTTACCGGTATGTGGGTGTATGTTGGCTCTACTTCACAAGATACAGTCATTGTAGTTTAATTGAAAAACGCATCTTACAATGTGAGATGAGTTCTGGGTTCAAGCCCCAGTAGTGGCCTATCATGTGTGATATACAGAGCCATTATAATAAAATATACACAGTTATCTTTTTAAACAATACAATTAAATATAAGGAATAATGTTAAAGGGGCATTGCTGCTTAGCCATTTTTGGGATTGTATTGTGATTTTTGGCAAAATTTGACACTGAATAACAGGGTTTATATACATCCCAAGCATAAATGCTTCTAAATTTGTAAAAAAAAACAAGTCGAAGTGTGCAGAATATTAAAAATTTGCAACTTTCTGATGTCTAAAGGTCATTAAATGCCACTCAAAGTTTACATTTTTTGTACAAAATGACCCATTTTGTGCTGTTCATTATTGGTTAATGTTTTACGCTGTCAGGTCCAAAAACGCTCATTCTGTAGCTTGTTTGGACTATAATCTATAATGTGGCCAAGTTTCAGCAGATTCGACCCAGTGGTTCTGATTTTATACGCCGTGCCTAGCTTTTATTAGTCCACTACCGGTTTTACCGGAGGGGATTTATGGTTTGTGCTCTGTGTGTCCGTCAGTCAGTCAGTCAGTCTGTCACACTTTTCTGAATCCTGCGATAACTTTAAAAGTTCTTAATATTTTTTCATGAAACTTGAAACATGGATAGATGGCAATAAGGACATTATGCACGTGATTTCATTTTGCTCCTATGTAAAAAATTCTGGTTTCTATGGCAATAAATAAAAAAATAAAATAAATTCTGACAATGGTGGAGCCGGTAGGGGACAAAATAATTTGCTTGACAATAGTCTTGTTGAGTATTACTCACTGACTTATGCGGCTGTTTTCGGAGAATACCTGAGGTATTGTCATAGCTAGCTCATCGTGTCGTGTCGTGTCTTTTCGCCGTCCGGCGTCCGCCATGCTAAAACCTTAACATTGACCCATTGTACCCACAATTTTCGTACCCACATTTTTTTTCGTAACCAAAATGTTCGTACCCACATTTGTTTAGTACCCAAAATTTGTGTTCCCACATTTTCTTACCCAAAATTTTCGAACCCACATTTTTTTAGTTCCCACTCATTCCATCCCGCGAAACCCTTAAGGTGTCGCAACTCTAGTATGGAATGAGTGATGTATTGGACGTCATCATTGATGACGTTCATTCGAACGAATGATAAAGGGGGCTAAGTTTCGTTAAGCTGGGGCAAATCACTGCGATTTGAGGCGCTTGAAAACTGGTCGAACACGTTTGCTGAAATTTGACATGTATATGGACAAGAATGCGATTTACCTGTTGGCGTAGGCGTTATACCTGGGAAAAATCAAGTTTTCGAGTATTTTGTGTTTAATTTTTTTTCTGCGAAACACAACGCGCGTAGATAAACATTGTGACGTAACGTCATGAAAAGCGCTTAGGCTAGCTTCCATCTTGTTAAGAAACTAAGTTACGCGTTATTAATTCTATATAATATTATACAGTTATGCGTTAAATCTATAAACAACGACGTAATAATTGTGTTTAAATATCAATACGAAGTACACATGCATGTCTTTTGTGCAGATCGAGTGTGGTTGTTTAGATATTCATGACATAAATCTATGTTATTGTGTGCGACGAGTTGAAGAAAGGTTTACACGGCGAGGCTTTCCGAGACGTGTCGGATAAATGTAAGTACACACTGGTATAAACAAGGTATTCTATTTATCCGATAATATCTTTAATATACATGATAATCATGAGACAAAAACATTGTTAATTTAGAGTTTAATTATTGAATCAATAAAGAAACGTGAGCAGTAAATCAATTGAGTATAAACAACTAGCTTACCTTAATGACGACAATAATCCAATATAATATAACAATTACAATTATGTATGATAAACACACAATCCGAAATACGTTTTTGCATTCGTTCGATGCTTTAAACAAATAAATAACTGTTAAAAACATCCAGAGAATTTAACTTAAAATTGTTTGTTTTGACAAATAAATTACGTCACACAACATACGTCATAAATTGCGCTATCAGTTGCATGCAAAATAAAAGTAAGGAAAGCCGGTTTTGAGAAATGTTTATATAGAGGAGCAAAAAAGTATGATATAAACAATAACAAACGATAGAGTGGTGACGGACTTCTCAAAATAGCATTAATTGAAATAGTTTCATGTATATTAAAATATCTGTGATATCTTTGGATACCATCATCAAATACACAGAAAAAATAAAATACAATGTAAGTAT
The DNA here is from genome assembly GCF_020536995.1 of Dreissena polymorpha. Taxonomy (NCBI): domain Eukaryota; kingdom Metazoa; phylum Mollusca; class Bivalvia; order Myida; family Dreissenidae; genus Dreissena; species Dreissena polymorpha. The sequence continues at coordinate 266,818 of NW_026273349.1, read as the reverse complement.
CACGTGTACTTGAATTTGTCCGACGAGTTGAAGAAAGGTTTACACGGCGAGGCTTGCCGTGAGCAACACATCATTAGCAGCATAAAGTGCGTGACAAATAAACAAAATAATCAAACATAATTATAATTTCACGTAGCACATTAAAATATCTATTGCAACTGACACCGTTTTGTAGCGAAATTTGATGACTCAATTTCAGCTTTAACAAGAGTTATAAAAAAACTTAATTAAGTATAAACGTCACGCGTATCTAAATGACATCGTTAATCCAATGTTTGTAACAATAAGTTGACTATTTTAATCCAAAGTTTATAACAAACACCTTGAAACGATATGCACTTCCACCTTTATTAATCCATGTCTTTGTCGAAACTTAGTTCAAACCACACAATTGTATTGTATTTCTATCTATGTTTACATTTATGCATGATGAACACACAATCCGAAACACGTTTTGCATTCGTTCGATGCTTTAAACAAATAGTTTACAGATAAAAAACACAACGTCCGCGACATGTTCTTAAATTCCAGAGAGTGTAAATAAAACTGTTGTGTTTCGTCACCGAAATGACGTCACACAATGTACTGCGTAGTACATTTCGTAATATAAAATCAAAGCGCTGATTGCATTGCAAAATGAATTCAACACTATCTTGAACGCAACGCTATAATGATGTTTCAATAAAATACACAGAATTTTGTAAACACAGAAAAAGGCTTAATGCTAGTCGATAGTGTTTAAGATGGGGATGTCCGACACAATGCAGTGGTTTGCTCTTTTCACGTTTTTAATATTATAGTAATGGGAATTGAAGTTCTACTTTTTAAGGTAGCTAATCGAACGGCTTCGAAACAATAAACATGTCTGCGAGTATTATGGTTAATTTCATGTGATGTGTATATTAAATTTTTGCGAGAACTTTGGTTACCATCATTAAATGCACAAAAAGAAATAGGTTCTTAATTTTATTTCATTTCACCACTCATTCCATCCCGCGAAACCCTTAAGGTGTCGCAACTCTAGTACTTTTTCTGTGAAAAGTGTTACAAAATACACTCACCTTTGATAAAAAGGCTTTTTATACTTTGTATACGATGTACTGGGGTCTACATTGCAGATTTAATAACAGAAAGAAAAATACACAGTGTTTTGATAATACTTATTTTAAATATGTGGATCATGGGTTTGTCATAAAACAAAGGCTTATTAATTTGTGATTCTTGCTTATAGTATTATAACAGATACATTTGGATATGTACGTACTAGATTAAGCGTATATTTAAATGGGCGAACCTGAAATCAAAGACAGGGGATATATTAAAATTGGACCATACTCTGTGAAAAGGGAGTTCAATGCAGGTGCGTAAAGTGTCGTCCCAGATGAATCTGTGCAGTCCACACATATTGTTCAGGGACAACGTTTTCCCTCTAAACTAGATTTTTGCTAAGAAGAGACTTCCTTGAAAGAAAAAATATCACAAAGCGGAAAGTGTTGTCCCTGATTAGCCTGCGCGGACTGCACAGGCTAATCTGGGACGACACTTTATGCACATGTATTAAACCCCCTTTTCTTAAAGAGCAGCTCAATTTTAAAATTGCAAATTGACTTTTGCATGCGTAATAATATTTATTTGCAATAAGCTCTTATGGATTAGCAAATATCTCCTGTTTGTTGAACTAATACACGTCTCGAGTCATAATAAGTATTTAACATCCATGACTTAAACGGACCATTTAACAGATTATGACATGTTCTGAAGTTTGCGAACTAATGCTTTAAATTCATTTAAACATCGGAACAAAAGAGTTTCAGTTAAAAACAAAAATTAACCCGTTTATGCCTAGCGTCCTGAAAAAATGACTTTGCAAACAGCGTAGACCCAGATGAGACGCCGCATTATGCGCCGTCTCATCTGGGTATGCGCTGTTTGCTTAAAGGAATTTCAGTAAGTAATAGTCTAAATATAGAAATACATATACTAGACATCCCTAATTTTGTAAATAAATTGGTCCAATTTAGAAGGATGAGAGAGTCCACTAGGCATAAATTGGATAAAATTGAAGAATGAAAAAAACGTTATCCACACCTGGGCTCGAACCACTGAGCCTTGGAGCAAATTCGGCCAATGAACTTGTTATGCGTGAAAAGTTGTGCTAGGATTATTTAAACAATCCATTTAAAACGCATCGAACGTAATATATCGCTTTTTTAATCATTTCAACATTTTGTTGCATGAGACGGGTTATACATAAAGATATTAAAACAGTATCGCAGTTTTATGTTTTATTTTAATTTCCCTTCAACACCCTTGATTTGTAACTCTGTGAAGTCAGCAGCTTACAGTTCGCGTTCCAACTATGGCAACGTATTTTAACTGCGGCAGTATCACACGAGATACACGCAGTCCTCATGGAAAGTGTATACAGCAACAAAAAATCGATTCAATACTTAGCTATCAACGCTTACTGTGTGATTGTCACATTCACAAAGCTTTACGTCATGTGTGAACATGTACTAAAATTCGGTTACGCGTTTTTGTATTTACATTATTTAACAACATTTGATTTTTTTAAAACTAAATAAATGTCTGCGTAACAAGAAAATATCATTCTTGATGCGAAATAAGTATGTAAATGTACATAAACATAAGGATTATGTCAGATTTTAAATATCTAACTATTGAAACGGCACTGGTTCGATAATCCGGAAGTTTCGTTAATCCGGAAATTTCTGCCGGAACTGACGTGCCCGGATAAACGCGGGGGTCACTGTATATGTCTTTTAAATAAGTGTAATTAAACATAGATAAAAGCCTAACATCGTGAGTTCAAACATGACTTACCTAAACCGTATAATGCATCCGGTGGGTTTGATCAAGTCCGCCTATATTAGAAGCGAATGTTCAAAGCAATATTCTAGCTTAAAAGCCACGCGATACAGAAATCTGTCCTGACGAAGTGATCAAACACTTTCAAGTGGTGAACGCTCTGATCACTAAGTTATAGCACGGACTCTAGATTGCACCACGGACTCTAGATTACAATATACACTCCGTGGTTATAGTTAAGTGATAATTTAAGCACTGTGTGCACTGAATGCAAAATTGCGAGAACAATTTCATTCCGTTGGACAATTAATATTACTTAAGCTATTACATTGACTCTCTACAACAAAAATGTGGCCTCAGTGTGTTTTTTAAAGATTAAACTACACCCAGTTAGTTACAAGAGCATCAAAACTGCTATGATAAACATTATTGAAGACATTTTGAACGACGATGTGTTTTAATTTTTGTTTTGAAACGGTTTATTTTGAATCGCTGAGATGTTTAAGCACAGCCTAAAATTTCGCACCTTAAAAACGGTTGTCGATACGTTATCCCCTGACAGATGGCAATTTACACAAATTGCTTCAAACTGTAAAAAAGATGTAACAAAAAAAAGTTATACGCGTGAAGGAGACCTTCATAGACATTCCTTGTGTTTTGCGTTACATAGATGCAATTCCAATTATTAATATATCAGTCCATATGTCAACGGTAATACGCATTTAAATTAAACTGAGGTTATAATCACTTAACATTTTACAATATCATAAAATATAAATTTTTAAAATTGAGACACATTTGACAGTTTCGTTTATTCTAAAATATTGTAAAAAAAACACAACTGTATATTCTTTTAAAATAAATAATTGTTATGAACTTCATATTTTGTGCAATAGTGTATACGTGATTATTTTAGTTGTACAATTATTGTATGTGTCCTTCAAATTAAATGATTGTATGTATTAATATTTATATTTTGGCAATATCTTAGATTTAATGATCTTTTTGGATGCAAGAAAGGTTTGACGATTTTTGAAATATAGCTGCAATTTCTGGATATTTAATTTTAGTGTTTTCAATTGTTCGGTAGTATTGTTCTTGTGTGGGTGGACTACCTGGAGGAAACCGCTCTCCCGGTATTTTAACCACTAATAAAACTCACATGCGCCAGGAGTGTAAATTGAAACCGGGTCGCAGGATATTGTGTTGACTTTACGCAGTTAGATGACTTGTTCACAGTTTGACAAACTAACGATTTTCAAAAAAAAATGTCATAGATTCATACAAGAATGTATGCATTTTTAAACAGGCGAAATAACGCTAATGGATTAGAAAAATTATTTCTTCATTAATGGATACTCATCATAATTTGTAAAATACGAGTATTACTAACATAGCGTTTATAATTTGCAATACTTTATAACAGCGTGCTTGGCGCAATGGTAACCCTCTTGCTTTTGTCGCTTAAATTGATATCTAAGATTTATGAAAAATGAAACTGATATACAAATCTTAGAAATTATTTAACTGCGTAAAGTCAACAAAACATCCATGGACGATTCCAAATTGCGCAGCTCTGTTAATAATAAGCGTTCTGTGTAACTGAAACCGCAAATACATGTGTACGAAAGTACTGACAATAAAACGTTTTTACTACGCATCGATTTGCTTAGGCACACGCAACTAGACTGCATCCGGCGTTTTACTGACTCGCAGAGACAGGGCTTTTCCGTCAAAGTTGGTCGTTGTTTAATAGTCGAACACTATTTTTGAGTTTAATTATCCAGATGTTTCTGGTTATCCACTTTATATGTATTACATATTACAAATTGTCATGTCGCATTTGATTAACTTCATGTTGCGTAATGCCTGGCTACATGGTTGTTGCATTTTGCTTTCATCTTGTTGAGATGCTAGTGTTATAACTAGTGTAAATGCGGAGTGTACAAACAGTATGTTCGTAACGAATAGCACGATACAAAAAGCATTTGGCATATACATAAATTCAGTTGTATAATGTCAACATGGAGTTGTCGTTAAACAATATGCAATTGTCATTTAGCAACATGAATGGACTGGCAGAGTTTCCCTACCATAAGTAGGGTGATGTTTATTTTTGTTGCACTCATGTTAGATTTAAATTGAGTATGTGTGTGTTTAATAAAATTTATTTCATGTTACAAAGACAACTTGAATGCTTGAAAATTGAATGATGAGTGTTGTTCATTGTTGAATTACATATTTATTACACTTCGTATGCATTTTACTGTTGTTATGAAAGAGGATTATCCATTTCCTGTGCAATCATTATTTGCTATAGGTCTTCCTTTTAAATGAGCCACGTTCTAAGAACAATGGACTTAATTCTCTTGCGTAAAGTGTCATACCTGATATGCTAAGCGGCTGATGGATTGAGTATTCTAAAGAATGCATGTTTTATTACAATATATACAAAAGAAGTAACCATAGCGTTATTCGAATTAAGTAATAGACGCGCAACCATACCAATCATGTGTTTTACATACGCTAGAATTACAGCTGTAAATATGGCCGTATTAATGTTTGAATGTATACGCGTGCACATTAAGCACGTTTTTCACAGACACGAGTCATTTCTAGAAGATTTGTTATAGAACCATGCAAGTTTGTCTGATGAGGATGAGAAATCCTGTTCAAGCAGGACGTTGGGAAATAACAAATAGCCATAAACAAAAATAATCAAGCACGATAGCATCAACAGTTAGCATCGCATATATAATTGATCGAAGGTTCATTGATTGCAAGACGAAATAAAGAAAATAAATCGTTGAAGAAACAACAAGCATGTCCACGCCCATACATGGGCCATTTTCACAGAAGATTAGGGGGTAAATGCCTATTCAACAATTAGGGTAAGTTACTCTTTTCCTTGGGCGGATGTTTACCGATTATGCTTGGTTCAGATCATCGTAATGCTCTCTGATGAAGTTAAAATCTGGTTATTGTAAATATAACTATAAATTTGGGGGTTTTCAACAGTAATTAAGCCTCGCCCTCGGACTAGAGGCTAAATGCATGTGTGTAAAGTGTCGTCCCAGATTAGCCTGTTCAGTCCGCAATGGCTTATCAGGGGCGAAGATTTCCGCCTGAACTTGATTTTCCTTAAAAAGCAAAAATGCAAATGAAAAAAAGCAGAAAGTGTTGTCCCTGATTATTTGATGATACTGTACAAAACATGCACATGGTGTCTTGCTTAACCAACCGCTAATGTTCGAACCTAAGAAGAAGAGGACCTTTGCCTTTTCCATGAACATACATATAAGCGTGATTCAATACTTGCGGGTGTATCATTAAATACTACGAATAAAATAACTAAATGCTACGAATAAAATACAACGAATAAACACAAAGTAGCCCGAAGCATTGGACCTAGGTGATCAACGCTGTAGTACATTTCACTGAACTATTATTGTATGGCATTCTGTTATCTGTGTCTAAACTGATCAATGTCATGGACGATTAAAAACCTGATATAATAATTAAAAGATTGCGCGGGATCCATTGAAGGTAAGAAGATATACAGGTGTATTTGCCGAGTTACAAATGATCACGATTTCACAAATTGACCGTAAAATCGGAAGAGTAATGATACGTTCGTTTTAAATTATTTAGCGCTTTATTCAGAATTTACAAACTATTGTATTAGCTGTTGGCTTACTGTATTATTTCTTTGTATACCATTGCATGTAAATTAAAACCGCTATCAATTTATCGCGCGTGTGTGTATTTACATAGGACGACATTTTACGCCCGTGTATTAAACCCTGTTTTCCTGGAGCGATGTTAAATGTTAAAGTAAACATTTAGATATGTTTTGTAATCTTTAAATACAATCGACTTGATTGTTTAAATGCACCCGACATATAGTTTTGTAAAAAATAAATTGTTTTCTGGTATTACTTGTTCTACTTGTTCTAACATAAAATATGCAGAAATATGCAAACGTAGATTTTGATTATAAAATAAGCACACAAGCCTCATGGACTGTTTGGTAAAAACTTGTGGCTGCTTAACCTCCGCGTCGAGATTTAAATGGAACAAGCATAGCTGGATCAAATCCCTGTCTTGATAACCAACCGCTTGATGATAGCCAAGCCACGTGGTCCAATAATTATCCTGATGTTATTTTTTAATTTTATTTTTTAATTAAGTTAATTTGTAAGTTTTACTATGAACCTAAAATTATAAACCATTTCAAAATATACATGAAAATGATACTACTTTTCACACAAAAATATAACTGTAACAAATTAAATAAAATCCTACCAAATAAGGTTGGATTTTTTGTGATTGCAGATATTGTATGTGAGAGCACGGAACGAAAACTCAGCGTGGAAATTGGTTGCTGCAGTGGTAAATATAAGTAGTGACGTGAAGGGGAACACTTGTGAGAAGAGTAACACCCCTTTTGGTGTACAAATTACAGCCTTTACAACTCTGTTTGTTCGAAATAAGTAACAATGTATCCGTTTATTTGTGTATCCGCTGTCTGCGCGCGTCACAATAAATAAATAAGCATTGGTTTGGGAACCCTGGGTTCAATGCCCGTGCTTAAAATGTCCCAGATAAGCCTGTGCAGTCCGCAAAGGCTAATCAGGGACGACACTTTCCGCTTGTATGGTATTGTTCTTTAAAATAAAGTTTCTTCCTAGCAAACATCCAGGCGGAATGATACATAATTGTTTATTCGGTTCCAATTGTCAGAGCTAGGCTAAAGTACATTATCAGCTGAATGTTTCGAATTGAATGCTGCCTTTATGTTTGTTTTATGAGGAAAACACATAAACATTATTTAAGTAAATGTCTGGGTCATGATTGTTACTTCAAAAGTGTTCAAGAAGTTTTTGTTAATTCATTCAAGGAATAACAGCCCCGTACAGGGCGGCCATGTGAATAAGGATTATATACAATGGATATCGTTGATCAATTGCGTTTTGCGAGTGACATAGCAGGAATAAAACTGGAACGTATGATATACCCTCACTCTAGCAGGATTGAAATTATTGTGTCCTTATGTTTTAAAACAGATAAATTACCTTAATAATATTTTTTCTACACAATGTTCACTTCGTGCATGTAGTTAATATATATTCTTATTAATTTATATTTGATGCTTTATTAACCAATTGCTGGAATATAAAGTTTCAAAAACATATATATTTTTATTAGTTTATTTCAAACAATTCAACGATGTTTGGATTCGTAAAGTCTAAAATTTTCGCAATTCCATTGGCATTCAATGTTTTCGCTGTATAAATTACAACAGGAAATCCAATGCAAACGTGACCTGAGGTTCGCCGCTTTTTCAGTAAACATAACTTAATAAATATATGCCTACCTGTGCTCTATCTTGTTCTCATTTACGGACCAATTTTCATAAATACACTTATCTTTGTGGCACAATGTACCATCTTCAGGTAAACGCCGATTGATAAGACTAACGAGGCAGAATATTTAAAGAAACATGCTCAATCTTTATGTATTATAACTAAAAGCATTCCCATATATTTGTATTTGACCTTTAACAGTGATCTCAACAGAGAAAAGTTAATGATCCATGACTGATTATAGCGATCTACTTTAGACAGAGAATGACGTTTGAAACGATAAAAAGCTATCAATCACAGGAAGCTGAAAGCAAATAGGTTATTCCAAAAATCGAGAATTGTTTTTGCAGTCCTGACGTATTTTTTCTCTATAAATTAGGTCACAGGAAAACACCTCATATTTATCTATTTCTTGAAAGATATCACCTTAACGCCAGTAAATACTTTGAAATATCCTAATTAACGTTCCTTACGTTAGCCATTCTATTCACAGAGATGTGACGTCAGTGCGTTCAGTTATATCAAGTGCGCGGTACCTAAATATTCATGTCTTTTTGCTAAATGTGCATACACTAAGATATAGTCCGCAGAGGTATGAAATAATGAAATAATTGGTTCTGAGTTATATTTTGCAATATATTCTAGGACGCGCTAAGAAGTGGTCATATTATCCTTGAATTGCACGACGATTTGTAGTCTTATGTAAAATACTAGAATACTGGTATTATAATCATACAATCTATGTCATTGTATTTAAAGACATCTTTAAACGCGTCCTTCGTGGGAGAATTTGCATACATCGAGATAATATGAGCCTCGATCTGCGAAAACGGTGCTTAATGCATGTGCTCAAAGTGGCACATAGATTAGCCTGTTCAGTCCGCGTGCGCTTCTAAGTTAAAAAATAAAACATGATCGATGATATTTTTTACAATGTTTTCAGACGCAGATATAATATGAGTGCAGTGTGACCGGATTATACAGCCTACAGGCATCCCGTAAATGAAGCATGTCTTAAGCGCTTTAGAAATGCTTTTATGAACTATATTAAAACCGAAACCATAAAGATGTATAAATTTCATGGTCGAACGTGTCAACGATGCGTAAGTTACCACGATTCGCGGCTGTCCGGTTAGCGCGGTGGTTAGTACACGCGGTTTCTTACTTAGGTGAAGCTGGTTCAATCCCCGTGCCCGGATGCATGTGAATTTTGTACCCGGTCGCAACGCCGGACAGGTCAACTGTCCGCAGGAAAACTATCCCATGAAATACCACACTAGATTTGCAAATAGTCCCATAACAACTAAATAGCTGTACAATGCAGCGGTAATCCATATTCGCACAGTAAGCCAATAAGGTAGTAGTGCTTGGACATACCCCGGGTTCTCACATACTGCAGCCTCATGTGCGGAAGGACCTCCTTAGATTCGAAATACACTCACACAGACACATGTGACCCTGATACTTGCTTCGTTCACATTAAGGAAACACTTAAGGGGAAGTTGTACACTAAATCAAATAAGGCATTCATATCGCAAATTAAGTCTCTACTTAGAAATGTTCCCAGCGATATCCAGCTCACGTTTTTAATACCACTGTTTGCTTTCCATGCGGAAAATTTGCCTTCACTAAACCTCAACCTTTATGAACTTGCACGTGCAACAGTTGTGGTATTTGCAAAAAAAGTTCATCGAATAATTCTCGTTGTTTGCCTAGATTATACAGCAACTGGTATAACTTTGTCGTATGGTTTTCAAAGGATTTTGGTTATTTCATAAAAATATACACAGAGGCAGTTGCCTCGTCGTTTCATATCTCACAACTCAATTAACACAAGGCCTTTGTTGAACATGTTCTGGTACGATGCATTTGAGCGGCGCTGTGGGTAAATGGGGCTTAACGCATGTGCGTAAAAGGTCGTCCGTGATTAGTCTGTGCAATCGACACAGGCTTATAGAGTACGACACTTTCCGCTTTACAGCATTTGTTTTGTTAAAATGAAGTCCTTTGCAAGCGAAAATCAAGTTTAGACGGAAAGTGTAGTCCCTGATCAGCGAGTGCGGACTGAACATGCTAATCTGGGACGACACTTAACGCGCATGCATTAAGCCCGTTTTTTTTCAGAATTAAGCTTATTTACAATATGTGTGAACTATGTCTAGAATGTCATAATAATTCGTGTATATTGACATCAAAAATATGTTTAAAACATTTCGCTTACTACAAATATGTGAAATCAATGCTATAGTTCCTTAATGGTTTAAGCTTAAATATTTTTTATGAATGTGTTTATTACTTAGTAGATGGATTTATACAATTACGGCGAGGTTATAAAGAATAAGAAACAAAATGTCACAACACTCTTGACACAAAATTGGAGTTGAATAATCAACATTTATCATTCCAATCGCGCTAGATTAGTCGAATATTGAACGCACCTGCACAATTGTTATCACGTTCCTCGTCATATAAAGGGAGGTAACATTCCTCACAAGGGTTCCACCGTTCCACTGCAACCACAAGTTATTTCCCATTACTCAAAGCAGATTTGTTAATTATTTAACACTCGCTATCTACGTTTGCATATTGTTGCATATGCAAAGAAATTAACCTGTAATAAAAAGAAGATCTATATACTTTTTCCAACATATATTTCTGGATCATTAAAACAAGTAACTGGATATAAAGCATAGTTTACTGGATATAACGCATAGTTAACTGGATATAAAGTATACTTAACTGGATATAAACTATAGATAACTGGATATAAAGTATAGTTAACTGGGTATAAAGTATAGTTAACAACAGATACGAGCCTCCCTCTGGCAATGAGAGATTTAATGCATGTGCGTAAAGTATCATCTCCGATTAGCCTGTGCAGTCTGCATACGGTAAGCATGAACTATACTTTCCGCCTTAACTGGATGTTTGCCAAAACAAAATAAATAAATAAAGATGAAAGTGTCGTCCCATATTAGCTTTTACGGACTGAAGGTGCCTTGGACAACACTTAACCCACATGCATACAACCCTTACATGGGAGATCGCAGTGGTTATTTTGATAAAGCAGCGGCCTCAAATACAACATCGCCCTTTCCTTTACAGAAGATTAATAAATATATTGTTCAATCTAATAAGTACGTTTTAAATCTTAGCGGCTGGTATGGTTTGAGGATCTACAATAACGTGCATACACAGTCGCGCAAAGTATGCCTGACGGGTTTAATTTACTTCTATAGGTATACAGAAAATCATACAAGATCAAAATACAATACATGAAGCGCTAGTCAAAAAGTTTGTTGCTTTTAAATGGCGATGAATAATTTTAAACGTACATATCATTGCTCTTCCAAGTTAACGCTAAATGGATGCACTCCTAATCATTTCTTACAAATACATGCTCTAACTGTCGACATATTCGCCTGATTTTTATTATATCAGGTTTTGAATCAGGTTTTGTTGTCGAACGTACACGAAATATTTCTTAAATAAAGTTGGCCAGTTAATACTCAGTTAACAGAACGCCGTAGCATAGAAGCTCAATGATATTTACTACTGCGTAGACAATTTCGGATGAAAGCTACGGGTTACTGTGGGTTAATTCGTTGTATTTTATGAAGTGCACCAGAGTCTAAATAAACCCGCGAAATAAATGTAAACTGAGTGCAAGGATGTTCAAACTTTAGCGGCCGGTTTGGCTCATAAACGTCACGCAACCCACCATCCAATGTTGTGTGGCTCTGTACATCGTGTGCAGATACTGTTAACTTAGTATTAACTGGCCAACTTTATTTAAGAAATAATTCGTGTACGTTCGACAACAAACTATAACGAACACGAATTATTTCGCTTCGAACACGGTTTTTACAAAAGATTTATACAATGTTTCTTATTTCTCTTGTGGTGTATTTTTGATGATTGTTCCGCCCATAAAAAATAACTTTCGACTGTTCTGTCGATCAGTCCCGCGACTTTCATTCATAAAATACCGGATGATTACGATGGCGAAAAATGTTTCGGCATGTTTTGTTTATTTACAGCGCGCGCTTTCAGTGTATAAGCTCCGCCCATAATTATTGCAGTATAACCCATAGACGATTTTCTTCTTTGTTTATATGAAATTTGGCACGTGCCGTGTTAGAATATGTGATTTAAAACCTGATATAATAATAAAGCCAAATTTACCCAACTGAGCCTTGATCTAAGAAAACCGTGCATAACGCATGCGCTTGAAGTGTCCTCAGATTAGCGAGTGCTGTCTAAGAAAACCGTGCATAATGCATGCGCTTGAAGTGTCCTCAGATTAGCGTGTGCTGTCAACATTATGCATGCGCTTGATGTGTCCTCAGATTAGAGTGTGCTGTCCGCATAATGTATGCGCTTAAAGTGTCCTCAGATTAGCGAGTGCTGTCCACATAATGTATGCGCTTGAAGTGTCCTCAGATTAGCGTGTGCTGTCCACATAATGTATGCGCTTGAAGTGTCCTCAGATTAGCGAGTGCTGTCTAAGAAAACCGTGCATAATGCATGCGCTTGAAGTGTCCTCAGATTAGCGTGTGCTGTCCACATAATGTATGCGCTTGAAGTGTCCTCAGATTAGCGAGTGCTGTCTAAGAAAACCGTGCATAATGCATGCGCTTGAAGTGTCCTCAGATTAGCGAGTGCTGTCTAAGAAAACCGTGCATAATGCATGCGCTTGAAGTGTCCTCAGATTAGCGAGTACTGTCTAAGAAAACCGTGCATAATGTATGCGCTTGAAGTGTCCTCAGATTAGCGTGTGCTGTCTAAGAAAACCGTGCATAATGCATGCGCTTGAAGTGTCCTCAGATTAGCGTGTGCTGTCTAAGAAAACCGTGCATAATGCATGCGCTTGAAGTGTCCTCAGATTAGCGAGTACTGTCTAAGAAAACCGTGCGTAATGCATGCGCTTGAAGTGACCTCAGATTAGCGTGTGCTGTCTAAGAATGCATGCGCTTGAAGTGTCCTCAGATTAGCGAGTGCTGTCTAAGAAAACCGTGCATAATGCATGCGCTTGAAGTGTCCTCAGATTAGCGAGTGTTGTCTAACAATGCATGCGCTTGAAGTGTCCTCAGATTAGCGAGTGCTGTCTAAGAAAACCGTGCATAATGCATGCGCTTGAAGTCTCCTCAGATTAGTGTGTGCTGTCTAAGAAAACCGTGCATAATGCATGCGCTTAAAGTGTCCTCAGATTAGCGTGTGCTGTCCGCATAATGCATGCGCTTGAAGTGTCCTCAGATTAGCTTTTTTTGCCGCATAATGCATGCGCTTGAAGTGTCCTCAGATTAGCGAGTGCTGTCCACATAATGCATGCGCTTGAAGTGTCCTCAGATTAGCGTGTGCTGTCCACATAATGCATGCGCTTGAAGTGTCCTCAGATTAGCGTGTGCTGTCTAAGAAAACCGTGCATAATGCATGCGCTTGAAGTGTCCTCAGATGAGCGAGTGCTGTCTAAGAAAACCGTGCATAATGCATGCGCTTGAAGTGTCCTCAGATGAGCGAGTGCTGTCCACATAATGTATGCGCTTGAAGTGTCCTCAGATTAGCGTGTGCTGTCCGCATAATGCATGCGCTTGAAGTGTCCTCAGATTAGCGTGTGCTGTCCGCATAATGCATGCGCTTGAAGTGTCCTCAGATTAGCGTGTGCTGTCTACGAAAACCGTGTATAATGCATGCGCTTGAAGTGTCCTCAGATTAGCGAGTGCTGTCTAAGAAAACCGTGCATAATGCATGCGCTTGAAGTGTCCTCAGATTAGCGAGTGCTGTCTAAGGAAACCGTGCATAATGCATGCGCTTGAAGTGTCCTCAGATTAGCGAGTGCTGTCCGCATAATGCATGCGCTTGAAGTTTCCTCAGATTAGCGAGTGCTGTCCACATAATGCATGCGCTTGATGTGTCCTCAGATTAGCGAGTGCTGTCTAAGAAAACCGTGCATAACGCATGCGCTTGAAGTGTCCTCAGATTAGCGTGTGCTGTCTAAGAAAACCGTGCATAATGCATGCGATTGAAGTGTCCTCAGATTAGCGTGTGCTGTCTAAGAAAACCGTGCATAACGCATGCGCTTGAAGTGTCCTCAGATTAGCGAGTGCTGTCTAAGAAAACCGTGCATAATGCATGCGCTTGAAGTGTCTTCAGATTAGCGAGTGCTGTCTAAGAAAACCGTGCATAATGCATGCGCTTGAAGTGTCCTCAGATTAGCGTGTGCTGTCTAAGAAAACCGTGCATAATGCATGCGCTTGATGTTTCCTCAGATTAGCGTGTGCTGTCCACATAATGCATGCGCTTGAAGTGTCCTCAGATTAGCGAGTGCTGTCTAAGAAAACCGTGCATAATGCATGCGCTTGAAGTGTCCTCAGATTAGCGAGTGCTGTCTAAGAAAACCGTGCATAATGCATGCGCTTGAAGTGTCCTCAGATTAGCGAGTGCTGTCTAAGAAAACCGTGCATAATGTATGCGCTTGAAGTGTCCTCAGATTACCGTGTGCTGTCTAAGAAAACCGTGCATAATGCATGCGCTTGAAGTGTCCTCAGATTAGCGAGTGCTGTCTAAGAAAACCGTGCATAATGCATGCGCTTCAAGTGTCCTCAGATTAGCGTGTGCTGTCCGCACAGGCTAATCAGGGACGACCATTATCTTTTTGTGGTATCGCTCGCTTAAGATAGGATTACACTAAGTCGAATTCCTATATGGTACCGTAATATTACTGCCAACTTTCAAAGCATTTTTCTTGCCTTTCCTGTATATCGAATTATCAAATGAAATATAGATTTGTCCTCTTCAAACAATTGCTATGACAAAGGTACCATCTCGCAACTTCTAATAAAGGAAATTTCGCTCAAAGGCAAGCACCCTCGGAAAAGCGGAGTTTCGGAAGTTAGATTTCGACAAAGGCAACGTAATTCAATAAACGCATCCCTAAACGTTAATCTTTGATGATAGACCCTTATGAAATGCACAGAAAAGTTGTAGACACACATTCGTTGCTACAATAACCAAAAAAACATGGGTGCGGTCGCTAATGTGCCCTAACCCTATAGAAATAGCCACTACCTCGGAGAGATAAAGTGTAATTTAACCTTTAAAGAAACATTTCAGATCATAGAAACAAAAATGTTTTGTAAGAAAAGGTTTCCTGCTCCTATTGGTTGAGATGTTGGTGGATAAAAAATATGTGTTTTCCCTAAACAACTGTGAAACTGCCTCATTTATGGACGTGCTGTTTGCTTTTTAAATTATCGTTTATTTGTTTGTATCCACCTCACCTACTATTGCTCTTCAATAAACTATAAGTGATGCTATGTACTGATGCTATCTGGCTTGAATTTTCGTTGTGTACCAAATGTTCCATCCCGACGTCCTGGTTGAACAGCAATTTCTCAAAATTTGACTTAAGTGGGTTGTTTTGTTTCAAACGTTCTAGATATGCTCTATTGCTTACTTTGGGGAAACGGTGTTTAATGTATATGCGTAAAATTTCGTCACGGATTAGCCTGTGCAGAACACAGTTTTCAGGGACAACACTTTCCGCCTTTAGGTTCATGTAAAGGCTTCATTTTGAAAAATGTGGGACCCCTAGCATTGAACTCAAATTTGACTAAAGGAAGAGTGCCACATTGATAATGTATACATATATGCTTTAATGGATGTTTTTCCTTCAAACATTTTGTACATCAACGTATCATAACATCCACAAAATCAATCAAAATACAAAGAGATTTTAACACTAAAATATACATTATTTTCAAAAATCTGAATCATGTTTATTCCACGTATTTCGGCGGAAAATTATATAACTAGTGAATGATATCGACATTGACGAGGGCGAGTTACGCTTAAATAGTAAAAAAAGTTTGCATATCTAGAAATATCAAAACTCGAACACATGTCATTTCATCACCATGGGGGCAGCCATTTTTAAATTAATAAAATAGAAAGAAACATGCTAAAAACTCACTCATCGCCTAATTGACATTCCATACGGTTGACGATGACAAATGCATTGGATTGTAATCTTTCCGTTGATGTTTGCAAACTGCACGATCAGACCTCATAAACACTCAAAAGAATAACTATGTAAGAAGTATTTCACCAATGTTTACAATCGTTGTCGAATCACATATACTTTATTATTGCGCATAAAATAGTACGCTTACAGACTGACAGAAAGATCTAGATTACTCCGTTCAATTCATCACGGTATACTATTCTATTGATAATATATAATAATACATCGCTTTAACAATCTAAAAGTAGTAATAATTCTTTTAAACGGAGTTTTTAATAACGAAAGTGAAAACAACGGAAGTTGGTTGGATATTCTGTGAGATGCACTTCGGCTCCAGAAAAACAATACAAATTAACTAAAAAGACGTGTGGGGGACAATTTACAGCTGGAAACTATTTCAAATAGGGTAAGTGATGATATCTCTACGCGGTCATTTCTGTTATTTAGTGCGATCTCTTGCTGATTAATGTTAATAGTTGTTTTACAAGTTGCCACCCAACTGTCAAAATAAGTATGTGTTATCTCAGGTATGTGTATACACATACCCGGTTTTCTCACCACTGCACGTGGTTTCGACCGATTTGTTTTGCACGTTTTTCTACGGATCACAGCGATGGCCACGCTTTCAAATGGGTAGAAGGAATCGAAATATACAATCAATCGTTTTGCCAATTTCTTTATATTCCTTTACAATTTTTATATGTCGTCTGCAATCTATTTCAATTTGAGATGGTTTAAAATTTGCAATTTGGTTGAGAGGTAAATAACAAAATTGTTAAGCCTTTGAAATAGAAATGTGACTCTTATTATCCACCATACCTGGATTTTTAAAAAGTAGTTACGTTTTAGTTATTTTTAGAACTATGTTTATGATATTTATCCAAAAAAGGCAGTTGAATAAAAACTCATTTGTTGTTTTATGACAATAATTTTCTGTGAAATGTTGCTAACTTGACCTTGTATATGTATATAGCTTTGTATTTATTCAACTTAAGGTAGTGCATATCATTCCTAACTTTAGATTGAGATTTTGTAAATTAGTGTAAAAAAGTATTGGTTTTAAACCAAAATATGAATAAAGCACACAAATATTGAATGTCAAAAATGTGTTTATGTTATTCTATCCGTCTTTAGCTTTAAAATGATATATAGTTTGACCATATTGTACCACATTCAATGAAGAAAAACCAATGCGAAGTTTTAATGAATTTTATCCCCCCCATGAACCTTAACTGGATTTACGCTCAGAATATACTTCCATTTAAAGTACACTTTCAAAAAAGCGGAAAGTGACGTCCCTGATAATCCTTTGCGGACTACACAGGCTAATCTGGGACGACACTTGACGCAGATCCATCAAACCCAGTTTTGCCAGAACGATGTTCAAATGGTTTTCTCTATTGGCCATCACAACTGAATAGCTGTTTACAAACGAGCTTAATAAATAAGTCCTTGTATAGGTAATCTGCTTCCTGTATAACATTATGCATTGCAAGAAAACATATTTTAAACGATTTGAGCTAAAGTTGTAATTAGGCTACCTTGCCAAAACGGGCATTTTTACAGTCAACGATACTTTTTTCCAACGTATATTTTTACGTTTTAAAATCAATAATCACAACGTTCCAGAAACATGCTTCCCTTGTGAAATCTACCGAACTTTTCAAATTTTAAAACGTGTTCTTGTTTAATTAGAAATAGAGAATACTAGGTCGGTGCCGAATAAAGCAAAGTTTATTATGCGAGGCTTAGAAAATCTGAACCACGAGCCTTGGCGAGTGGTTCAGATTTTCGTGCCGAGCAAGATAAACTTTGCTTTATTCGGCACCGACCTATTATTCGATTTATCCCATCAATTTTTAAGTCGTAAATTATTTCTTTAAAAATAGATAAGGAAAATCGAACTAGACGGAAAATCCCAAAGATATTTAAAGCAAACATTGTTTCATTATTTTAATCGTGTCGAGCCTAATACATTACAAAAAGATCAGAAACTAACCTGTTTTTCTGTTTATCATACCTCTACGTCTCCGATTTTTAAGAAATAATGAAAAAAAAGACACTACACAACTGCATCTTTATTGTGAAACAACATGCATTGTGTCGTATGACGTGTTAATAATGACGTCACGAGTACGCGCACTTAATATTTGTAAATAATGTTTATTTGCTTTTTGAATTGCATTATGTGTTAAAAATATATTACATCTTGGTATCCAATTGTTTTTATTGTTGAATCTGATTCGATTTTACTAAAAATGATAACGTTATAGTTGATTCCGAGTAATATGAACATTCTTCGCCGCGCGTGACAGTTATATTTCAGCACTGCTGAAATATAGGTAAATTATTCCACAGTTGTTTATTTTGACAATGCCCGTCTGATGATGGGATAAAACGTCTTATGCATATGTGTTTGATAGCCTTGTTAATCATAAATCTGAAGATTTGCGAATCAATGTATGCATGCACATATAAAACATCGACAAAACACTTCAAAGGCTTTAAATTTATTGTCAATTTGTTTTTCGAATGTTTTGGTAAATTATCGACTTGACAGTCCGAAATGTGAACTTGACAGTCCGAAATTCGAGACAAAATAGCAGTGAGAAATCAAATCTGCTTCAAAAAGTGTCCATACAATTGTCAATAGGTTTCAATCCCCAGTGATGCATATCTTACTGAAAAAAATAAATAAAACAAACGAATTGCAATCAGAAAACAAACACTAATTGTGGTAACTTCAAATATGTAAAATATTTGAGATTGTTTTCGGAGTTGCACAGAAGCTACTCGACAATGATTTGAGACTCGTTCTGGGAAAACCGGTCTTAATGCATGTAAGTGAGTGTGGTCCGAGATTAGTCTGTCAAGTCCGCACAGGCTTAGCTGGGAAACTACTGGCCGCCTTAACTGTATTTTTGTTGCTAAGATACTGTATTTAACCGAAAAATAAAAGAAAAAGAGATCAGAGTCGTCCCTGATGAGCCTGTGCGGACTGCGTAGGTTTATCTTGAACGACACTTTACGCCTATGCGTGAAGCCAAGTTTTCTCAGAACGAGGCTCAGAATTGATCAGTAGAGCCGATATGCCTATCATATGAGTCGTGTTCTGAGAAAACGGGCATAATGCATGTGCGTAAAGTGTCGTCCCAGATTAGCCTGTGAAGTCCGCACAGGCTAATCCGGGAAGACACTTTCTGCTTAAATTGGATTTTTGCTAAGATACTTTATTTAAACGAAAAATGTCATGAAAGTGGAAAAGTGTCGTCCCTGATAAGCCTGTGCGGACTGCGTAGGCTAATCTGGGACGACACTTTACGAACATGCATTATGCCCAGTTTTCTCAGAACGCGGCTCATATTATGATTTCACAAACATTTTGATGACATATCGTACACGCAAAAACATTGTGAAGTCAAGACGCATATTCACACAATTATAACTACAATGCCGTACACTCATTAAGCCCGGTTATCGCAGACCGCGTCTCAACTAATGTTAGTGACATAGAGTTATGTATCTGTTCCAACCTTGTATTGCTCTTGTCAGCTTACGGCTTTAAATGCATTGTCAAAACACGGAAGGTTAAAATTACATCCACTGGGTATAGATATCTTGTTAACTGAAAATAAAAATATGATTCATTCTTGGGACTTTTACTAGGTTGTTAATGTGTTTCTGTTGCAGTTTTATTTGAGCTACCTTGAAAAACCGAATTAAATTTTACTGACTGTAGAAGGTTTATCAACACTATAATAACGCATGTATGGAATGTTTAAACATTTAAGAATTCGAACAATGTTTAGAAAAGAGCTCAAGTAAATACCGATTCGTTTTAGAAAAGCTGTCATTAAGGTTGATTCCAAATGTGCACCATTTGATGTTAAAATACACGCTTCCGCTTTCTGTGGTGGATTGAAGAATCGAGCAGATGTATTTAACAAACAAACAAATAAGTCTATGACCCCGACTTTTTTTATAATAATTTTAGTCTTTTCAAGATCATAATATCCAATTCTCGAAAAATAAAAGTTATTTTTCGGATTATGCAGCTGAAGTTTGTCCTTGATTGTATTTCGATTTGTTATTTGTGTATTGATTTTATTTCTGAACATAACGATATTTGTATTCTTTGAAAAATTTGAACCAAGAAATCGAACCAAAAATGCGAAGAAGTCCGTTAGATGGACAGATCAAGGTTGGCTCTAGATGTCTACACAGGAAAGAATTTAATCGACAATTGTCTTTACTCCGTTTCATCTTGCATCAAAAAGCAGTTTTTCTGTTGTGAAGGTGCTTTTTTAACGACAGAGTAGCTAAATTTAAATTAAATCGCATTTAAATTGTATTTTTGTAACAATTCTATGGTATTAATATTACGTCACGTGCATGTAAGTGAGTTTTTCCCGGCTAAGTAAGACATTCGATCTCCACTATGCTCACAAGCCCATAAACACTCAAAGTCAACGAACATTTCATTTTAATTATATTCTACGAAATAGTTTGCGAACTATTCGTTGATTTTGCGTATTTATGTTACATTAACAAGGACTGTGCCAGAGCGGTGAACAAAGCTTTAATCATTTTTCTGTGTTATGTCGTAGTGCATGGCGCTTAGTTCGCTATGTCCTATTTAAGAGGCGATTAAACGAATTAATTAAATAATAAATTAGCGGATGTTAAATGTATCTCGCCCCCCTTGGTGCAAAATGGTACCATGTGACAATGGCATTAAATGGTACCTTTTTCACCATCTGTCCATGTATGAAACATAAGTTGTATTACATATCTTCCAAATCTTCATCGAATTGTATGTATAGTATGCAACTTAGTGGTGAAGTCGAACTTCCGTATGAAATCGTAGTGTGAGTTGGACAATATATATATTTGAGCCATGCTCTGTGAAAAGGGGGTTTAATGCATGTGCGTAAAGTATCATACCAGATTAGCATGTGCAGTCTACACAGGCTAATCAGGGACGACACTTTCCGCTTTTATGATATTTTTCATAGCAAAAATACAGTTTAGGCGGAAATAGTTTGTCCCTTATAAGCCTGTGCTGACTGCACAGTCTAATCTAGGACGACACTTTACGCACATGCATTAAACCCCCTTTTCACAAAGCACGACGCATATATATGCTATATGTAGCACAGTAGCAGGTCATGTGGGGGATTTTTTTTTTAAGTCGACAGAGGGAACACGTTATACAGTCCATGACGGAGGGAACACGGTATACAGTTCATGACGGAGGGATTACGTTAAACAGTCCATTTATTATCGGATAATGGCTTGAGATTAAATCCGAGGCCAATTGGGTTGTTGACAAACCTTTGTTAACAGATGCATGGGACAAAATAAACATACACATGCATTTAAGCTGTTGATTTTAATCAAATAATACTTTGTATTTCAATATAAGCACTCTTACATCAACTGGTTTAATTGCGTTTCCATTTCAAACATTTAAAACAAGTTTAATTATTCAACTAATACTAAAAAATCCATTTCGTTTTTAAGGATTAAAACAACAGTTAATCTTTAATATGATTAAAAGAATACAATGCCAGGATGTATATTATGTAACGAATTGGACAAAAATAACATTTCTACATCTGTGGAACGTTTAAGTATTTAAGCCTCGCTCTTGGAAATGAGGTATAATGAACGTTCGTAAAGTATCGTGAACGTTTGTAAAGTATCGTGAACGTTCGTAAAGTATCGTGAACGTTCGTAAAGTATCTTGACCGTTCGTTAAATAACGTAACCGTTCGTAAAGTTTCGTTCCACATTAGCGTGTGCAGTTAGCACAGGCTAAATAGGGACGATACTTTCAGTCTTAACTGTATGTTCGGTAAGAAGAGACTTCCTTTAAACGATAGCCTAAAAGTGTTGTCCTGCATTACCCTGTGCGAACTGGGACACTTTACGCACATTCATGAAACCAAGTGTCCACGGGGGTGAGACTCAACATTCATATCAAACCTAAAAAGTAATGTTTTCTTGTAGCGGTATATTATTTGATCCCACTTTTACAGCGAAATCGGTTGATTAAAGCCCCGTTTATTAAATTTCATCTATAATCAACGGCAAGGCTATAATCCATGGCACGAAATGACGTCATCAACTGCCGAACCGGGACTACTTTTTCCCACGCACCTCGTCACATGTATTTGCCAAGTGCATCTAAAACAATAAAAACAATCTCAAAAGTTTGTCAATCTTATTTACCTTAAAACAAAGAAAAGTAGCAAAAAAACGTGTGTTTTGTCATTTATTTTTATTAAAATCTCTAGTATTAGGTAAACTTAACACTATGCAAATAGGTTCTGTTGTTGTTGCTCCCCTTTGAAGAAGTCAGTTCGAGTTGCTCCCCTTTGACCGTAGAAAACAATCTTCTTGACCAAGAAATCCTGTGTTAATTTACAAGCTGTACTCGGATATGCGTCCATCTGGTTTTTCTTCAAAGCATCTTTTCAACCTGGCAATACGCACAAATGACACTGCATCCCAGTGGTTTTTGCGTCAACAATTGGGTGTCAACAAGCTAGGTCAGATGCTGAAGGCCATGGCAAAAGACGCCGGCTTTCTCAAGCACAAGAGAATAACGAACCACTCAGTTCGCAAATTCCTGGTCCAAAAACTTCGAAATGCAAACATTCCGCCCATTGAAACCATGGCCATAACAGGGCACAAAAATGCCCAGTCCATAACCAACTATTCCAACATATCTGTTGAACAGCAGCAAAAGTGTTCATTCTTGCTCAGTCCAGTAAATGTAACAATCCAACAGATTCCTCTTGTTCACCTTCAATCACCGAAACTATGGCCGAAATGCAGCCTAGACAACCACTGTCTACCGTTGAACAAGTTGATCTTGATGTTTGCTCCACCCAGTCACTTCACCAGCAAATGTCTTTCTCTAGTTCGAACAACTTTGCCTCACAATTCTTTGGTGCCAGTTTCAACATTCAAAATGTATATAATTAGCTTAAATCCAAGTAATCTTTGTTATTTCGTCACGAAATAACCACATATTATAACAAAGAAGCAAATATTGTGCACCTCGTGATCGACTTGATAGTTTGATATCGAAAGTGAATTGTGTTTGGTGTTTGGCTACGTTGTAAACAAATGTAGTTCCTTGTATATAACAACTTAATGTAATATTGATATCATAAAACTTTAAGATTTGCAATTCAATATGATTAAAATTGTAATTAATAACGCTCGACACTTTCTTACAGAACGATATTCTGATTAAAAAAAAGATTATTTGATCAGCGGTTATTTTTGGAACGCGGAGTAATACACTGACCTTGGTTACACTACAGTCATTATCAAAGTACGACAAACACTCACGAAACTTATTTTGTTTAAATAAAAAAAGTTTACTGAATAAAAAGTGGGATAAATAGAATAATAGGTCAGTGTTGATTATAGATCAGGTTTATCATGCTCGGCACGAAAACGAACAAGCAATCGCCAAGGCTCGTGCTTTTTGTTTTCTAAGCCTCGCATGATATACCTGATCTACAATCAACACTAACCTATTATTCTCTATATACTGGTAATTTTTTGAACTCTTATAACAGTTTTAACATGCACTTTATGTATATATTATCTTACACTCTATGTTAGTATTTGTTTACACATTGTTACATAAATTTCCGATTCTTGAAAAAGTATTCTTACAAAAGAATGGTACTGTAAGTCAACAGCGTGCTAAATTATGAAAATAGCATAGTTCATCTGGCATAGACATATATAAGCGTATTTTTTACCGAATAACGCAGTTTTAGAAATATAAAAAGAATACTAGAAACTATAATGCTATATCATGATATTCAATTGTATCGTGCTTTCCAAAAGATCATCTTCGTTTGAGCTTTGCTCTGGAGAAACGGGGTTTAGTGCATGTGCGTAAACTGTCATCCCAAATAAGCCAGTGCAGTCTGCAAAAGAAATTCAGGGCCGATACTTTCCGCTAACATGGGACGTTTCGTTTCAATTAAGTTTCTTTTTTTACCAAAAACTAATTTTAGGCGGAAATTGACGTCCCTGATTAGCCTGTGCATATGCATTAAACCCCGTTTTTACAGAGCGAGGCTTTTAAAAAAATATATTGAATACCTTAGTAATCTTTGTATTCGTAGGTCTCGTACAATTGTGCCATCGCATCGTTTTCAGGTGTTTCGTTCTGTTTGTAGTATTCTGATTCGCCGTAGTATGCAGATGGCTGGGTAATAGAAGGTTCAGTGGTCGTTATACCTTAATAGCGAGCGATCAGACGTTTGATGATTTTCCGGCACCGACGATTTTTTCTGACGTTGCGCGGGATGACCGTGATTCGCTTACCAGTGTCGCGGTCCTACAATTTAAGAGACACGTTGTTAAAGAGTACTGTTTGGTTTCCCTTCAAATTCACAACTATGCGTAATAGATATAATATGGTCCTTGTTCAGAAATAAAATGGGCTTAATGCAATTAAGATTAGCCTTTGCAGTTCGGCTTAACTTAATTGTCGCTTAAAATAGATTTACTTCAAACGAAAATACTACACAGGCGGAAAGTGTCGTCGCTGATAAGCCTGTGCGGATAAGATCAGTTTTACCAGATTAAGTCTGATATTCTTGTTTGGTCGAAGGAACGAATAGAATTATAAGGTAAATACCGATACATAACAAACACACACACCGCCCCACAAAGCATTATAATACACTTTCCTGGCGATCAAATATGGGACATACAGTAGCAAAATTGAACTCTCTAACACTACACCACAAAGGCCTGTGAATGAATAACTCACTTCAACCTTTATGTCGATAATAAACGTCCTTGCTCAATTATCGATAAAAAGTCTTACTCTCGGTTTATAATGTTAACGATTAAGATTGTTTAACATTTGTATTATTTTGCTTATCAGCATATTATGCAAACATGTAAACATGAATTTGTGAATCCATTCCATTTATTAACTGTTGTTTTGCAACAAGTAAACGAGTCCCGTAAAACACAAATTCATGTGCTCATTATTGATTAACTTAAATCATGTTGAAGGATTCCTACTGATTGTTTCCAAACGACTGCATTAACAATTGTTATTTAACGACTCTGGTTTCATAAAAAAGTAAGACACACGGATTGTTTGATCGAATTGCCCAGCGCAATGTACGCACAATGTGAATGCACACATACATTATGAATTGAGTGTGCACTATCATAAGCAAATATTTTTCGAAAGTAAACGAATATCTGCACAAATATTTAAAATTGGTAAATCATAAAGAATTGTTTATTTCTGATAATCTCAGCATGCAAATACTTATGAAACTTTCGATGAATAGCGTTACAAACCATTTATTGAATCATTTCGATACATGATTGTCGATGACCACATCGATTCTAATGTTGTTTAAACTGCTTCAATATTGTTTAACTGCTTCCTCAGTCAAGAGTGATACTTGTAAATATTTACCAACTACATTCTATGTGTTAACCTTAAATACTTAAGACGTTAATTTTTGCTAAATGCGAGTCAAGATAAAAATACGTTATATCGTTTTTATTTTTACCCGTATATAATAAATGTCAAATTGCAGAATATTTACCCTGACGATGTACCATAACCCTCTCCTGGTGACCGTTAGATCGCATTTCCAGGCGTATTTCATCAATTTGCGTCTCTTGCAGACACGTGGGAACACCAGGCCCGTCGACTGGGTGTAATCCGTGTCGTAGTGGGCCTCATCAACCTCATCACCAAACAATAGGAACGCTGTTACAAATATACCGACACTAGCAAAGTACCAGTAGTTGAGTCGTAACGGAAAGTTGAGAGGCGATTTGTTCAATCAGGAAATCATGTTGATGTAGATTGGAGAGGATAACTGCTTGATTAGCATAGAACGCTGATTCTGAGATTGGATACACTATATTTTGAACCTTGTTATGGGAAAAGGGGGTTTAATGCATGTGTGTAAAGTGTCCTTCAAGATTAGCCTGTGCAGAGCCCGCATTCTAATCTGGGACCACACTCTCCGCCAATACTAGATTGTTGCTAAGCCAATGCTTCATTTAAACGAAATATGCAATTTAAGCGGAAAGTGTCGTCAAAATTAGACTGTGCGTGCAGATATACCGGCTAATCTTAAACGACACTTTAAGCACATGCATTAAACCGTGTTTCCCATATAATAGGCTAATATATAAATATGCAATATCCCAGAGCGAGGATACACTAAGGCTTATGTGCCATGCTTTGTGAAAATGAGGTTTAATCCGTACAGGCTTATCTTGGACGACACTTTCCGCTGTTAGTGTATTTTTAGTTTAAAGATAGTCTCTTCTTTGCAAAAATCCAGTTTATGAGGAAAGTGTCGCCCATGAATAGCCTGTGCGGATCGCACAGCTTATTTTGGACGACACTTTACGCAGTTGCATTAGACCCCGTTTAATCGATGATCGATGCCCAATTAATATATTTCTGATGATATGTAATTTAGTTTTAATATGTCTAAATTGTAAACTCACTTTGTTCAGTATCGTTAAGTTCTTTTCTTTACAAACTGATTTTTAGAATGTCTCTTAAAGTTAATGAATTACGTTATTAATAAGTCTTAGCTCTTAATATTAGTCTTTGATTTCCAAAATTGCATTTGCTCAGTAATTACATTTAAGTCTATTAAGTGTATGCAAACAGCAACACTCGCAAATACGAAGAGCATCATTATTGTACAATACAGTTGTCATTTCTTTCATACAAATATATACATTGTTACAAATCGAAAAAGTCAAATTACTTTTTTTATAAAAATCCTTTAAATAGACGAATAAGATATGTTATCTATTATCAATGTATTTTTGTGGGTCGGTCAATATATAATGAAATTCGTACTCATCAAAACTCTGACATGTTGTTTATCGGCCCACAAAAATGAAACGTTCGATATACGCTAGTCGTGTAACGTCCGATATACGCTAGTCGTGTAACGTCCGATATACGCTAGTCGTGTAACGTCCGATACACGAACTGAGCGTCGCTCTGGGAAAACATGGCTTAATGCATTTGCGTAGTACTACATTAGCCTGTGCAACCAGGGTCGAAACTGTCCTTAATTTGATTGTTCTCATTTTCTATAAGAAGATTTTTCTTTTCAACAGCAAATACAATAACATTGGAAAATGTCGTCCCTGGTGAGCTTGTGTAGTCCGCACAGGCTAATCCGGGCCGACACTTTACGCACATAAATTAATGCACCTTTTCATAGAGCGATACTCAAAATCATTTCATAAATGCAGTTTGCCTTACCTCTTGCATTGATGGCGGCAACGCACACAACAACAAACAGTGAAAGTATCAACTTGTTCATCCTGGCCACTTAGTCGATCTGTGAAGTACTGATCTGGCCAGAATAATCGGGCGTATTTATATATTCTACATAACCTTGATCTTTAAAGGGGCGTTTCAGAGTTTGTAACAGGAATTAAAAGTCAACATTAAAATGGCATTAACAAAACACATTTGTATGAGCCGTGCTCTGTGAAAAGAGGATATAATGAATGTTCGTAACGTATGGTCCCAGATTGGTTTGTGCAGTCCGCACAGGCTAATCAGGGACGACTCTTTCCGCCTAAACTAGATTTTTGCAAAGAAGATACTTTTTGTAAAGGAAAAATATCATAAAAGCAGAACATGTCGTCCCTGATAAGGCTAATCTGGGAGGACACTTTACGCACATACATTTAACCCTCTTCTCATAAAATGAGTCTTGCTTTCGGAAAATTGGCTTTATTTGTTAAACTAGTTTTCATGCCTTTGCGTTGAGTATCGTTCCAGAGTAGCCTGTGTTGTCCGTACAGACTTAACAGGGACACAACTTTCCGCTTGATAGAATTGTTCGTTTAAAGGATGTCGCTTCTAAACGAAAATCTAGTTTAGACGGAAATGTCATCCATATCCTTGTGGACTGCACGGACAGATCTGGGACGACAGTTTGCGTTCATGCATTAACACGGTTTTTACAGAGAGAGGCTCATATATGAGTCTGTATTTGATATTCATTTATAAATTATGTTCCTAAAGAAAATGTTGTGTGCGAAAAGTTTAAAACATTTGTAGAGTGCCCCTGCAATCACCAGCTAGACTGTTTTTTCTTGAACTATAATAAGTAAAGACACTTTAAAAATTCCCATTTAACGGATATAAACTACGTCAAGGATGTTTTGATTCAAAATCTTTAAGATGCATTGATTTCGTTAAAGGATATTGCTTCTAAAATATCACGCGCCAAAATTGTGCACTCAAGATCATTTACATTTGGATGTTGAATACTCCAAAGACGGGAAATGTAACGCCCATGATACAATCGTATAAATGCGTCTCTATTAAGCCTATCCAATTTTAACCTTTGGTTAAATGTATCCGTTTGTAGATATGTTAACGAAAGTGACTATTATATTGTATAAAATCACAAACCGCATTGGATATCTAAATTTATACATTTTCGTTACAGTTAGCCACACACAAATGGCTCAAAATGCACATATCATCTGGTTCCGGTCAAGACGATTTCACGATAAAACAACCTTCGTACAGAGATTGGACTGGAACCGGCATTGCTCTATCAAATTCTTGCCTTCATATCCGACCACGTTACAAGCCACGTGGTACAATAATTTTCAATTTGTTATTTTTACTATAATTTATTAATGTCATTTATTGTTTATTATGAACCTTAACTTATACACTATTTTCAAAATAGAAACGAATAATGATACTTCTTTTCAAAATAAAATATATAGAGAATAATAGGTTGGTGACGTGGATGGAGAATGGTTATCTGGCTTGTCGGAGGATCTTATTCCTCCGACTTGCCAGATAACCATTCTCCATCCACATCACCAACCTATAAAATTTTTTATCCTATCACATTTACAATATTCGTTGAAATGTTTCTAAAATATTATAGTTTTCGAGTATTTTCTGTATAAATATTTAATATGGGAAACATCAAGCGCGAAAAAAAACATTGTGACGTCACGTCATGCAAAGCGCTTAGTTCTTTACATGTATTTGGTATTTTATTAATAGAAAAAAAGTATATTTTATTAATACAAATAGTAAAGGCATGTGCATGCGCGGGGAGCAGTTGACGGATATTCGAGGTCACGTGGTCATCTAGCCTAATATCTTTTCGGATATTAGGTTACCTGGCTATCGGGCTGATTTAAAGGCATGTGACAGGATAATTTAAAATATCCTACACAATCTGGTAAGATTTTCTTTTGATGGCAGAGATTGTATATGAGAGCATGACACGACAACTCTGCGTTGAGATTGGCAGAACGATTCTTAACATACGATAAGGCCGTATAGCAAAACTTGTTCTTGAATTTAACTCTTGAGATATGCACTGTATTTGTTTAACATATGAGTTTGATAGTGTACCCGGCGGTGTGGTATTAAGTATGGCTTCTATTTAGCATATTTTTCTTTTCAGTGACTGTTAGCTTATTTACAGAGTTAACAGGAGCACACGCACACGTTGGACCCATTTAAAATCTAATATGCGGATAGGTATATTGTAATTTCAAAGCTATGGGATATAAAGCCCATTTAGTTAAGAACACAACTTAGCTGATGTTTTTTTAACGAACAAAAAAGATTAACCGAAATAGGATAAGAACTCCCATGAACAGTCATTAAACACATGTTATATTGCACAATCAATTCCTTGTGACCTAAAACAAGAAACAGTTTGTGTATTTTTATGCCTTTGCAATTCTACGTTGAGCTTTAAAACTGTTATATTGCTTAATACTCTTATTGTGTTCCCTGCAAATATATGTGAGTGTTTGAAATGTCATTTTATTTCTGTATTGAGCTATTTTGTAATCATATTAAATTGCTTAAAATCATATACTTTTGCCTGAAAATATAAGCGTGTTTCTCTTTATCACGCTGTTCTTTGGATATTCTTTATTGCTTATTTAGAAAATATTTGTACCCCACACATAGACACGTGTGTTTACATGTAGTTGGATTTCTTCAATAAGCTGTCATTTTAACGTGCTTTTTTATATACAATACGATTAGCTTACCCGGAACATATAAACGTTAACGTAAAATGCAAAGGTATACTCAACTATCCGCCCATTAACCCGTCGTGACTCCCTGCTCAACTGTTTTGAATTGTATCTTGCAAGTTCTATATTACTTAATTTAACAGATCGATTACAACTTGTTCGCCTTATTAAAATATACGGCTAATCAGAAACAAATTGTACCCACCATAACTTAACTCATTCTTCCATTCAATATAACAAAGCTTTACCCAACTTTCCATCGATTTACCCGACATGATTTCCTGTTTAACTGTTTTGAATTGTCTCCTGCAAGATCAATATTTCTTAATGTAATCGATCGATTAAGGCAGTGTTCTCCTTATTAACATATACCGCTATTCAGAAATGATTTTTCCCCACCCTCAATGATCTAATCAAAGCATAAACATGTAAAAATAACCTGTTTGTGTAATTTGAATCCCTACAAAAAGACTTAAACATATACAAAATATGATATAGACTAATGACGTGATTATGCCGTCAAATATTACGAAAAGCTGCATCTAAACTGACTAAATTGTTTACTTATAACAATAGAACCGTCTTACTATTCATACACAGATGCGCCTACACAAACATCTGATATACAGGTTATAACGAAATACATTTGGATGATAGTCTTATTCAAATATGTTACCAATATCTTGAGTGTATAAATCAAACAGCGCAAAATAATAAATACTAGCTTATGTCCCTTTCACGTTTAATAGTAAACAACTGTTCATGTCCGTGTTAATCTAAGTGACCATTAGATGGAACACTTTCGTCCAAAGTGAGTTCAGATGAATGAACTTGAGATTTCATTAAATATAACGTAGAAGTGGACAAGAGGTCCGCGATGCTATCTAAAACAATCTGCATCTTACTGATTAAAACACGGATACTCGCGTTACTGATACGACCGTTAATGGGAATTAAATACGAAGGAGCGATGATCTAGAGATCCGCGATGTCGTCTTTCTAACCTGAACCGGACTTTGGATATACATTGATTATCTCGCAAATGATCGAATGCATATCAACATTTTCAGGATTTTTTTCTCAAATGTTATTCGCCCACTTAATTTAGTTACATTTTGCTACTAGGATAAGACTTTTAGATCGGATTTTTGATTATCCATTATCCATTAAGTCAGCGAGTTCGGTATGCTTTGCAGTAATGACCTCTGAAACTTTCCATTCGTCCCTTAACGGTGCTAGAAGATGTAAGCCTTGACGTGGTTATAGGTTCGCGGGCGAAGCAATTCTATTTTATTAGTATTAAGCCCCGATTTGATCGGAAGCCGCACAGGGCTTAGAGGGAGGGCGGAGTTACTGGCACCGTGCAGTGTTACGGGCACCATGCGGAGTAACGGCACTGGGCGGAGTTACGGTCACAGGGCGTAAAGAAGGAGCATAGGGCGGAGAGGAGGGGTACATGTTGGAGAGGACGAGTAGAATATGGAGAGAAGGGACACAGAGCGGAGAGGAAGGGCACATGGCGGATAGAGGGGGGACCAGGGTGGAAAGGAGGGGTACAAGATGGAGATCAGGGACACAGAAAGGAGAGGACTTATTCAACTGAATCTCTAAAATTAAGCGTACTGATCTGTTATTAATTCCTAATAAACGCGATACCAAATGAGTAATCAAGTTTATTACTTATTTCAACACTTAACCAACAAACAACCATCGATATCTGGTTTCAACTTGCTGCCTGCCATATCATTGTTACATAAACATAAGCTTATGCTCAGTCTTAACAAAAATAGTAACTGGCGCCCTAAACGCAATAGCTGTTCAATTACCTCAACAGCGACAATGTAACCCGTTCTATTCGGGGAACGCTAGCGCGTTCAAATGAAAGAGTTATTTTAAAACACAACCAAGGTCATATTTATAAAACACAAATCCTTAGTCTCAAACATAATTTGTATAAAAGACAACACATGGTCTAACATTTCGCCAAACTAAATTCCTTTTAAAGGCTAGTGTTGACAATTATCAAGTTTGTCGGACATACTCGTGCATGCAAAACTTGTACATAAACATGGAAAACTAACCCATGTGAGTCATCCATATTCACTTGTACTGCTGTAGATTAATGGTACTTAAAATTGAAAAACAGCAAGTGTGTCTTATGACTCGCAGTGTCTGCATCTAACCAAGTGTTGACCAGACACAAATGCATTACCTTGAGTTGGTCGGACTTAAAAACTGATACATTTTGCAGATCCCCCGTTGTTGCATACTTCACCAAATCAGACCAGTTATTTGAAAACATCGTCTATTGTTGTATCGAGGCGAATAGCATATGGTCAGATAAATACAATACAGTGTAATCGATTATTACCCCGCTTTGATAGTATAATTTACCTAGTGTACATATGTGTCAGACAACTGATGAAGCGTCAACTTATACATATTTGCGATTGAATAATTTTGCTGGATATACATATTATATGAATAAATGAGTGCTAAAAATGTCTAACGAATATAAGAAATGTGACCATGCAATAATACTAGATTTTAAACTTTGAACAAATCAACGCATTTGAATTAATTTCATACTAACAGAAAATTCTTCTGTTAAGCTTACTTTGTTACTTACTTTGTTCAAGCACCATAACTACATCCAATTTCAATGTATTGATAGGAAACGCTTGTTGTTTTACATTTAGTATATAAAACTTGACCCAACTAGCCCAAATGCGATACACGTTTAGGTTTTAATGAAATCTACTAATGCACACGATTAAAGCAATACATCAATCAAAACTAAAGTAATTACAAATATAATCATTTTCTATTTTTCGATACAGTGACTCCACTGGCGCCTTATGCACTCCGTCGCTAGATCAGCCGTTAACATACCTTCACAAACATCGTCAGTAGACTATCGCCACCCCACTTAAGTTTTTTAGAGCAAACGTTTAGACAAACATGACCTTACTCTAACTTGCCCGAAAATAAACGTCATGCTTATTATGTATGCCATCAAAAGTTCAGAGTTGTTTGACGAACAAAGTTTACCTGAATTTCCGAAGTACAATAAAAACAATATGATCCTATTTCTGCTAAATTGTAGGTCACAATCATTGGCATTTATATGTGACCCCAAATGGTGAGTGCGATGACATGTGTGAGGTTTAAATTAAATACATTAGGTAGATACAGAGACATGTGCATTTTAAACATTTACATTATAAGTTGTATATTTTAAAATATTTGTTTATCATACCCGATTTATTTCTTACATTTATCCTTTTTTCAGATTCATATAAGCTCCTATTGGCATTAATTGTATGGGATGGAATCATGGTGAATTTACAGGCAAGACATTGTAATTGTCCACGGACGTGGTCTGTATACGTAGCGGCCATGTGATTTGAATTATATAGTTGGCCTAAAATTTCCTGAAATCTGACATCTGATGGCATTTATTAGGCATATCTTCCTTTTATGTTGTAATGATTGCAAATAACTTTTAAAAACATTCTGGAGGGGATGTCTGGGATGCTTAACGACCCTGTAATTAGGTCAAAAGGTTAATGAGTACATTTTGCTTTAGAAATTGAGTTAACATTGACAAAATTGTGAAATAGCTGATACTATTACTGATTTTACTCCTGAATTGACTTATATTTGATACTTGAAGGGTTTCTCATGTTTTAACTGATTTTGGCTTTTCATAAGTAGGTACAAGGTCATCAAGTGCACTTTTACAACCCGTATAGGACGTAAATTGCAGTGTTTGTTGAAACCAACCAAGGATCCATGTATTATATATTTGTAAGAAACTTTTCAATGAGGGATGGAAGTAGTAAGGAAACTGCGCGGCTAGGACAGCGACGTTTTCCTTCCGTAAAGAAATATACTAAAGCAGTTTTCCTTTCATGTCAACCTGAAGTAACCACAATTTTATAAATGTATGGTCTTTCCTTAACGATAAATTAAAAACAAGTTTTAAAACTTTCGAATACCACCTTAACAATAACGTGACGGGGCGGCTGGAGGACTTTCGACCGTTTAGGCCTATGCAAAATATTCTCCTTTTATAAGTTTAATTTCCAAGTCTTGGTAAACAATGTCGTTTGGTTTGATCATTCCGAGTGAGAATGCCGTGGTAATCTTGAAAAGATATTATTTATTCCAGTTCCACAGAAAGGTCAAGCTTTCCCTTAGATATTTGCCTATCGACTTTCGACCTTGAAGAAACGTGTTTAAACCCTTCCACCCTCCAATAGCTTCAACCCAAGGAGTAACATTCTGTTTAAGCAATATCTCCGTAAACTATGAAAACTCTGGGTCGTAGTTGGATTTTTTAACCATCTGCTGTTGAAAGGTATACAGAGTTAAGATTCTCCCTCAGTTCAGATCTGGTAGCATCTCATTCGCAATTAGTACAAATACTGTTTTGCATACCGGAACGGTATTAACCACATTAAAGATAGCCTTGATGTACTTGTTATTCTGTAACTATAAAAGACCTTTTTGTAAATAAGTATTCATGGTTTGTTTTATATATCCTATTTTTTAATATTTAACCTTTTCAAAATTACATGTTGTTTTTGACGACACCCATAAGAATCAAAATGTTGGTGTAAAACTCAAACCCAGGATTTTAAATAAATGTGAGCAAATCTTGTCGTAAAACTTTTTTTTCTTAATGGATTTCAAAACCACGAAATCCTCCAATTTACACATATGGTTTCGTTTGCGGAGAAGTTGAAATAGGATATACTGAACATTTATAAAGTTTTTACGTTTAAGTTCCATAGGTTTATCCTTCCCATAAATGGAGTCGTATAAGGACGAAAGCTCCTTAAAATCTTCGATTATTTTATCCTCTAAACACTCAATATTGTCTATACGTTTTCCAATCAAAACGTAATAAATATAGTTTGCATTTTCGTAGTGGTTGGCAAAGTAAAGCTGTTTTAAAAACATTATAATGGTATTCTTGGTTATTCTCGAGTACTTAATGTGTGTATCGGAGTCGTTAAGCAGACGAAACGTCTGAAACTTTTGATGTAGCTTATCAAACACCTCCTGTGGAATCTTGCAGTTTTGCTTACCCTGGTACTGCTTTATGCACTCGTGAAAGTGTACTTTACGCGTATGCGACCTTCGTAACAATTTTAACTCGATCGTAGTCTTTCTGCACCGCCTGGCTTGTTTCAAGAACGCCGTGTTGCGTTGAGCATATTATACAAAACTTTTTACTGCTCTCGTCCATTTCAAATTGTTTCGGGTCGTTATTTTGACAGACATCGCACACCGTACTTTGCATCGAGAGAGGTCTTTGTATCTTAATGTTCCATTTCTTATCCTCCACCAACTCGGACAAAATGGCCACGTACTGTTGACACAGCGTGTTTTTCTTCTCTTCAATGTTAGCATTTAGCGGGTTGTTCAGAATCGTCATATACTCCTGCACCAGTTCCGTGGTTTTAACGATGAACGCGTTTTTAATGAGCACGCAGCGCTCTAGCTCTTCTTTCGTTTCATGTAAATAACGCACTGTCTCCTCCGTAAATAACGGAGAGGAAAGTAAATCGGTCACGGTTTGCAAGGTGGTCTTTGTCTCTTGTTCTTCCTGTGAAAAGCGGGGAAGAATTTTGTTGTGTAATGAAATAATATTCATATTTACGTCAGACATTGTTTTCATATATACTATATATATATTTTGTATCATAACGATCACGAGGCTTTTGACAGGATAGGTCGCACGGTACGACGGGTTAGGAAGTTTAATATTCCAAAAAAAAAATTGAATTGACTTAAGTATTTTTTACTATATATAAAATGGATAACACAACAGTACAAGAGATGATTCAACGGCGTATTCAGCAAATTGAAAATCCACCACCACAAGATGAGCATCTTAATACAAGACTTTTACAAATAATAAAATTTTCACAAAAAGCTATGAATGGTAAATATGGCAAATCTCATAAACCTGGTAAAAACTGTTATCTTTTTAATCTTTCTATTATGGATTTTGTAGATTTGAAAAGGATTAAGGTTCATTTTCAAACCCAAACTGGGTATGAAAATGTCTATTACAAGTCTATAAGGCTTTTATTGTCAACCCATGCATTAAACTATTCGGGATAACCGAGCCACTTGACTAACGACTTGTTTCCGCGTTTTCGAATAACTTTTTCAATTCTATATACTTCTTGACTTGTCTTTTGTAGTTCTTGTTCATAAAACGTACCCTGTATTTCCTCACCATTATAATCAGTGATTTTATACGTTGGTGGATCCGTATATTGAACTTTTGACACTGTTAACACTTCCTCAGTCCATCTAGGCGTATATCCTTTTTCAAATATTCCCTTTTTCTTAGTGATTCTCACCTTATCGCCGACTTTAAATAGTGGCTTACCATACTTTTTAGGGTGTTTGGAGTACAAATTGAACCAAACTACGCTTTCGTTCTTTTTATCACTAGCATCAACAGGTGTCAGTTTGATGGATGAATGCTTCGTGTTGTTATAATCATTGACCATTTCATCTAAGACATCGATATATTTTCTGGTAGAATTGGCTGACAAATATTTGAACATCTTTTCCTTCATTGTTCTGTTCCACCGCTCTACCACGGAACTTTTTTTTTCGTTTTCTGTGGAATACAACTCGACTCCAAACGCAATTACATTTTTATTGTAGAACTCTTTTCCTTTATTGACCCACAGCTTTTGGGGTTGCCTTTCCTTAAATATTTTGTAAAATGCTTCTGCAACCTCAACTCCGTATTTTGAAAATACATCTATAACTGTTAGCAAGTATTTTAAACCATTATTAAACTTAGCAAAAGCTTGCATGTCTACTAAATCAGCAGCCCATATTTTATCAATGCCATGGGCAACGAATATTCTTTTTCTTAAACGTTTTACAACGGGTCTATGCAGTTCGTCTGCGAGCTGATCAGTCAATTTAAGTTCTTTAGCCACGACTTTTTTTCCCCTTATAACCTAA
Organism: Dreissena polymorpha; assembly: GCF_020536995.1. Classification (NCBI taxonomy): domain Eukaryota; kingdom Metazoa; phylum Mollusca; class Bivalvia; order Myida; family Dreissenidae; genus Dreissena; species Dreissena polymorpha. Next base: position 229,504 of record NW_026273349.1, on the reverse strand, counting down.
CCCAAACTTTGCCTTGGTAGATATTATTGGCTTTATTATACTACGCTCAATTCTTTCACGGATCGTTGGGTCTTTAATAGCATCCATTTTTTCAAGCATAATTTTATCAGCTGCGTTTCTACTTGCTGTATCTGGAAAGTGTTGGTAAGCTAAATCATGATGGTAGGCAGCATTATCAACTCGATCAACTGGTTTACTCCAGTCTTTATTAGCACCTGTTGAAGTTAAGCGTTCGTTTAAATTAGTTCCAGGTCCTGCAAAGTTCTTTCCAGGAATATGCATTTCACCAGGAAATTTAGCCCACGGAAGCTTTACTTTACTAGTTACCGAATTTAACGACGACACCAAGTCTCCTCCAGTTTTAGTATGCATTTGTACAAACTGTGTTTTAACACAACCGCAAACGACACACTTTCCGCGAAGCATTGGTTTATTGTTTTTACTTACAACATTTTGCACATCAACTGTCTCAGTTTTGCTTTTGTACTTTACGCAATACATTTTTAAATGAAAATATAATTTATATTTAAAATGGAAGTTACAGATCTTTCGTGGAATGATGATATTTCAAAAAGTAGACTTTAACCGAGATCAATACGAGGTCTTATTATTGGTAAAAGCGGATGCGGAAAAACTATACTATTGTTAAACCTTTAACTACGACCAGGATGGTTAGACTACAACAACTTGCAAGTTTTTGGAAAGTCGCTATTTCAGCCGGAGTACAGAATTATTAAGAAAGCGTTTGAAGAAAAGCTGCCTAAAGAAGAGATTCTGAAATTATTTGCCGAACAAGACTATATAATAGAGAATGACGTTTGACCAGCTCTTTTACTTGAATTAATTGCTTAAAGTTTAGATAAGCCAGCTGATATTGAATGTAAGTTTTTTGAAACGTCTGATGATGTACCTGATCCTACAGACTTGAGTAGCTCTAAAAAGAATTTAATGATTTTTGACGACCTTCAGTTGGAAAAACAAAACAAATGTGAAACTTATTACATAAGAGGACGCCACAGCAATGTAGACTGCTTTTATCTCGCATAAAACTACTTTAAACTTCCAAGACAAACAATACGTGAAAATGCAAACTTTATGTGTTTGTTCCCACAGGACATGAAAAATATTAATCACATCTACAACGATCACGTTTCAACAGATATATCAAAAGAAGAATTTAGACATTTTTGTAAAGTAGCCTTGGACCGTCCTCATGGATTTGCTGTTATAGATCTTACTAGTAAAAAGAATAATGGTAAGTATAGATCAGGATTTGACTACTTTTACATGCCTCACTAATTAAAAATAGTGTTTTCACTTACAAAAAGTACGTTTTAATTATTCCAAGCTCGCTTTTGACGTTCTCAATAAAGGCTTATTCTTTTCAATATAAACGTTAACTATTTTCGACGAATCTTGAGAAAATGAGACGATCTTTGTTATTCTAAAGAGCTGATCCGACTTATAGCAGTTGTGAACAAGCATGCTGTTTAAAACGTCTTCCTGTCCAAACGTGAACCTCTCGGTAACTAAATCAGGTGTACTGTAAGAAAACTTTGCTTTGCCGTGTTCTTTAGTTACGGTAAATTCGTGACAGAACGCGTTAGACTTAATAAGCTTGCACATATCACTAAACAGGGAAGTTGATATAGCGGTTGCGGAATCATCCAAATAGGTATACAACGGAGGGGAGGACACGTTTTGAACAATTTCCGTTATTACCGACATATCATAAGAAAACGCCCCTTCGCTCGTGGATTGAACTCCTATTATAAGCTCTCCCGGTTTGTTTATGGATAAGGTAACTATGCTTTTGTTTTTCATTATTTTAAACGACTTGCTAATGTAACTTTTTATTCCAACGTGAAGAGGCTCGTCAAACTCAAACCGATACTCGTCAAAATTGCTAGCATGTAAGTCAACTTCAATCATTAGGTTAATAGTTGTAAGCGACTTCAAATGTATGCCATCCTTATCAATGGTAAAACACATCGTTTTTAAGTTGTTAAATAAGAGCTCAAACAAAGCTTTTATTCTATTTGCGTATCTAGTTTTAGCATAAAACATGTTCTTTAACAACCGACTTCTTATATCTAAATTGAAAAAAACTTTTCTCTTAATATAAATGGAAAGTGTTCTTGAATTTTTTTTAGAAGAAATAAAACAAGTTAGGATTAATACAGGTCCGAAAAATTCTTTTCACATTATATCGAAAGGTAATAGCTCTCGAATTTGTACTTCTTTATGTCCAACAATTCAACTAGATGTATACAAAAATTACGAAATGGCATTAGTTAATTTGGAGATCTACTATTCATTTCCAAAATTAGACTCTTTAAACAATAATTTTCGCTATAGTCCTGACAACGGGAAAAATTGGGTTGATATAAATATTCCCGAAGGTTCATACGAATTTGATGATATTAAAGATTACGTCCAACGAATAATGAAGGAAAATGAGCATTACAACTCTGTCTCGGACGAGTACGCAGTAACGCTAGAGTTAAACGACAGCACACTTAAAACAGTACTAAAAATAGCACCGAATTATAAAATAGACCTGACACCTGTAAACTCTATCAGAACGGTATTGGGGTTTAATGCAGAAGTAAACGCATCAGGATATCACGAGTCAGAAAATATTGTAAATATATTAAGTATTAGTAGCTTGAGAGTAACTTGTGATATATTAACTCATCCTATGTTAACAATTCGACTGACAACGTTATCTATAGTTTTTTTTTTTCCATCAGTCGGACCCGGGTATAAAATTATTGAAACACCAGTTAATTTGGTTTATTTACCTGTTAATTTATCGACAATTTCGTCAATTGAGACAAAACTCACTTATCAAAACGGGAAAATTGTAAATTTGCGAGGTGAAGATCTTTCGCTAAGATTTCATATAAGAGAAAAGTAAAAATAAATTAAGTCCTATACAAAATGAGTCGTTACGAGAATGTTAAAGTAAATATTAGCAAAGGTCAGAGGGAAAAAATTAAAAAAGCTATTCAAGCAGGAGAGGCAGTGGCTATCCGTTTATCACATAAGGATATATCCGGATAAGATGTGTTAGCCCTCACTCAAGCACAGATCAACAAAATAACAAAAGCGTACCAAAGTGGAAAAGGAGTGACGATTAAAATGTCAAAAACACAATTAGAACACAACGCAAAAGTAGAAGGGGGATTTATTGGAGCTGTTTTGCCGATGTTGGCAACCGCGGGTAGATTTCTGATGTCAAGCGTTTTAACAGGACTTGCAACCGGCTTACTAACCGGCGTAGGAGCCGCAGCCGGTAGTAAAGTTGTTGACAAAATTAGTGGATCAGGTGTTATATATTTAAAGAAAAACGAAAGAGGTTGTAAAGTAACACAAGCAGGTAAAGGATTGTATTTAGCTCCGTGGAAGAAAGGTAGTTCGTTAGGAGAGGGGCTGTATCTTAAATCTGGAAAAGGATTGTACATGAGAACGGGAAAAGGATTGCTACTAGGACCGAATTCACCATTTAGCAGTATTCCAATTTTAGGGATGCTTCTATAAAAATATTTACATATATGAAAATGCAAAGATGCCTATTCACAAGTTTATCCACAAGTCTAAAGGATCACCACCAGCGTCAGTTAAATGGTAGCCACACGAGAATCTTGCACATCCTGTAGAACCACTGAATGGTAAGCGGAACTTTTTTGCGCAACATTCGCTGACTATTCAACCGAAAGCAGCACTAACTATTGCATTAGGAATAGGTGTACAACTTTTTCAAGGTGTTTGTTCGGTATCGCTCAGACAAAGTTCAAAAGAAAAGAAATGTAGTTTACAAGATGGAACTATTGCTGAATCTGTAAAGGACATAATTGTTACAATTCAAAACAACTCAGAAGTTGCAGTAAATATTGATAAAGGTGACTCTTTATGTTTTGTTACACATCAGTCTTTTACAAAAAATATTTTTTTAATATAAAAATGGAGTACAAAGATTCTAAATGTAACGCATACGATACGTATGCTAGTGACGCTAAACTATATCCATCTCTACCACCAGTTGTCGTTCCGTCGGCTCCCGAACTGATAAGAGTCGAAGGAAGTGCTCAGTCATACAGACTTCAAAAGATTAACGAAATTTAGAAAGAAATTGCCGCAGAAAGAGACAAGCGTGCAAACTTGTCTAAAAAGTATCACAGAGCAGTGAGAATTTTAGCAGGAATAGACAACGCTCTTGTTGTTTCTTCAATGGTGTTAGGTGCAACGGGGATAGGAGTTTTGAGTACAATCATTGCAGCGCCAGTTGCAATAGCAATGGAAGGTGCTGCCTTAGGTTTAGGACTATTGTCTATCGTTGGAGGTCAAACTAATAAAAAGCTATCCATGACAACTGAAAAACACGAAAAAATTAAAACACTCGCAGATGCAAAGTTGAATACAATAAGTGATCTTATATCAAAGGCGTTAGCAGACGATCAAATTTCTGATGAAGAATACTCACTGATTCTAAGTGAGCTAGATAAATTCAATCAAACGAAAGAGGAAATAAGATCTAAAATACGAGTAGGTATAGACGATGCAACAAAACAGTCTCTTATTGCAAAAGCACGTGAAGATGCCATTTTATCGTTTCAAAACATGATTAGTAAATCGAGAGAAAAACAGACGAACACGCTTCAATTCACGTCGAAAATCACGTATAAAATCACCTCTAAATCAACGTATAACGACTAAAATCACGTCTAAAATCACGTAAAAAATCACGTCTAAAAATCACGTCGAAAATCACGTCGAAAATCACGTCTAAAATCACGTCAAAAATCACGTTGAAAATCACGTCAAAAATCACGTTGAAAATCACGTCAAAAATTACGTCTCAAATCACGTATAAAAACATTATTATTTCTATTTAAAAATGTCGTTTTTAAAGATAACAGATCCGGAAAAAAGGGACCACATGGTGCATGAGTATCTTATGTTAAAAAATAAAATTCATCAAGACTCTTTATCTGAAAAGCTAGGAGACATAAATCAACACAGAGAACTAACAAAACTTTACAAACCTATCACCGATTCGCAAAGAGAGTTAAAAGAAGCAACGTCAAGTGCGATACAAGCACTTCCAGCAGCATTAGCAGCGTCAACACCTAATGCCATTACTTTCCCTCAATACCCAAGCAAACAAGCAGAAGAGGATAAAAGACCGAAAGAAACATTAACAGAACTAGGTTCAATAGCAACTGAATACTTGAGATCGATGGCGGGCAAACCATTAACCGATAAAACATTTGGACTGTATGATAAAGGTGGCGCTTTTATATTGGAGATTCAGAGGTTAAACTATCTGGAGATGATATTATTGTTGGAGAAACAAAATATAATGGAACCCTAGGACTTTGGGAGCTAATAACATCGAGATATCCTGATTCCGATAAATATACTACACAAGACATTGACTCCTAATAAACAATTTTACTAAACACCAATGCTATTGTGAATCCTGACACGGGAAAGGTTAAATCAAGTTCTGGAGAAAAGTACCGAAAAATTATTAAACCAATCTATGACGCATATTTTAAACCTAAAAAGGCACGAAAAACAACTTCATTATTCAAGAAGAAAGGAGAAGGAATAGCGTTAATGCCTTCTGATCCAAACAGACTCGTTGAAATGCTTACATTACGAGTTAATAGTTTTAATGCAGGTAATACTGGAGTAAAAATGAAATCATAAACATAGCAGATGAACTGTTGAGACAAGCGGTAATAGACAAAGAATATTATAAAAAATTAATGTAACGTATTTAAAAAAATGATTGTTAAACGAAGGTATATAAAAAAAACACGTTATCGGCGGTTCTGGAATGTTTGATACCGTCTCAAATTTCTTTAAGCGAATGGTAGGATCAACGGCTTCGAAAACTGCTGCAAATGTCGCAAAAACAGCGGCATCACAAGTGAGTAGCGCATCGAAAACAGAAATAGGTAAAACGGTTATTGAAGCCGGAAAATCGGTTGTAAAAGAAGTTGGTTTAAAAGCTATTGATGTTGGAAAAGATGTAGCTATAGCCAAAGCTAAAGATTTGATTGATGGATATAATGCACCAAAAAATCGCGAAATAACGCAAGAATCGAGGGACGCGTTAGCGTCTCTCGTAAATAAGGGTTCTTATAAAGCAACACACATTAACAATTTGATTGCGGGTTCCGGCGTTGGGGTGAAGAGAGGTACTGCAAGGGCAAACGCAATATCAATTCAAGATCTTGTAAAAAGTTTGAACACAGGATCCGGTCTTCGTCTGGCTTAAGAACTTTTTTTTCTTTTCTAATTAAAATAGCAACAATGTCGAGCGAAATATTAAATTTTACGGAAGCTGCACCTATTGACGAATCCATTGAAAAATATGAGTTTAAGGCGTATGAGCCTGTGAATGGTACGAATTTAAATTCACCGGGTACCATAACTATCTATATCGGGTTGTATGATGTATTTGTTCATCCTGCGGAATCGTACCTACTCCTTAAAGGTAGACAAACTAAAGCTCATGGGGATGCATACAAAACAATGGGCTTATGCATTTGTTTTCCAATGCTATCCGATCAACAATTAGAATCGTTGAATCATCCTGGACAGGCTACGACCATCATGGAATGCTAAAGTATCCGGATGGGTTTTCAAAAGCGCAAGGACTCAATCAGCTTTGGACTAAAGATACGGCGGCAACAGCTGTAATTGCAGATAACGCAGGCTTCGCTATCAGGCAGGCATACCTTATTCAGAAGCCTAACCCCAAAGGAACATTCTCGTTCGTTGTTCCGCTGAAACACATTTTCGGCTTTTGCGATGACTATGACAAGATTGTGTATAGATTTAAACATACGCTAGCACTTGTTATAAAAACTGACAACGATGCCATCTTAAGACACAATGACGCAGATGCGGGTAAAGTAAGCCTTGATAAAAATGTTTGGTTTATGTCTCATATCATACCTGCAGATATGGAAAAAATTCAGCTGTACAAATCCATTCAGGCACATATAACAGTACCCGTCACCTTCAGGTCTAGACATTGCGAAAGTATTACAGTTCCACAGTCTACATCGTTCAACTGGAGACTTAGTGTTAGAACACCAACCGAAAAACCGCGATACATTTTTGGTAGGATTCCAAGCTGATCGCAGAAATAATCAAACAAGAAATACATCGATATTCGATCATTGCAATCTTAATAACATATATGTGACTGTTAACAATCAGCGATACCCTGAGGCTGATTACAACTTATCTTTTCCAAACCAAAAGTTCTCACGAGCTTACAATGAAGCGGCTAGATTTAGCGAAAAGTTTTATGGAATGGATCAGCTTATAACACAGAGTAACATTACACCTGCGGATTTTAAAGACCTGTTTCCTGTTATGGTGTTTGATGTCAGCAAACAAAGTGAGCGGTTAAAATATGCATCGGTAGAGATGCAAATCCAAGCAACATTCCACCAGAATGTGCCAGCGGGAACAGAAGCCTACGCAGTTGTTATTTCCGACCAAATGATAACATTTACCTCTGACGGATCTAAAATGTATATAGTGATGAAAAAAAAAATTGAATTGACTTAAGTAATTTATTTACCATTATAAAATACTGAATCGAATTGTTATAAGTTTGCGTAGTGCAGCGTCAACGGTGTGGAACACAGCAAGGTATATGTGGTCCTCCATATGGTTTGATGATGATTGGAAATGTAGGAAATGGGACATGGAAGGAAAAATAATACTAGAAAAGAAACAAAATGAATATTTGGAATGGATAGCCGGGGGCAGACCCATGACAGAGAAAGATGAATATTTGGATTGGCTAGAAAAGAAAAAAAATGACTATTTGGAATGGCTAGAAAAGAAAAAGAACGAACATACATATAGAAAAGGAAAAGATGAATATTTTGTTTGGCTAGACAAGAAAAAAGATGAATATTTGGATTGGCTAGAAAAGAAAAAAAGACTTTTATTTGGATAGGCAGGATTGGGCATTGGACGATCGAATCGACCTAGAAAAATTGCAAGAATTTAATCAGTATAATGTTAACATCCCTTATGAATGCAATGTGGCTGAAGCAGCTTAAAAAAATGAAATCGACTTAAGTAATTTATTTTTTATATAAAAAATGAGATACACGAAGAAAGTGCTAATTAACATGTTAAAGAATAACAACATTACTGCAACGACTAATCAGAGTATAATGGAGTTAATGTTGATTGCAAAGGAGAACGGATTAGATTGGAATCGAAAGGATATTGTTATTCGAGCCGATGAAAAAAGACCGCGAGGTAGACCTAGACAGTTTTCGCCAAGAGTATGTTAAATTAACGAATGCTGAAACTGGAGAGGAAACAACCTATAATTCAAAATACCAAGCAATACAAGCGCTTGGTTGTAATATAAAAAAAGAAAGACAACGGACAAGTGGTAAATGGAATGAGGGTATGAGGTAACGTTTTTATAAGAAAAACATATGCTTATAAAAAAAATTGAATTGACTTAAGTATTTTTTTTCCTATACATAAAATGAATACCAAAACTGTGGAAGAGTTGAAAAAACCTACTATGATAAATAGGTTATTTAATTGGGCTGTTAGACCTGTAAAGACAGCTGTAAAGAATAGTTATGATTGAATTGTTGAGCATACACCAAAGCATTTAAAGAATGCGATAAACGAAAAGGTTAACGCTCTAAACAAAAAGGCCGACGCGTTAAAATCGGAAATCACATCTATTTATAATAAGTATTACTATAAGAAGCCGCAAAGTAGTGAAAGAAATACTGAAATTAGTGAAAGTGCTATAGTAATTAGAGAAACAAAAACAGCAGTTAGACGTTTTGCTAGGCAATACGTTATTGATGGAGTTGAAGGAACTGATGTTCCATCATTTTTAAATCATGTCAGGGCTGAGGTTGTAAAGTTCATGAGCAAACATCGTGAAATAAAAATGAATATAGTGCTCGTGTGTGAAATGGAGCGAGTAGATATAAAAAGTGGAGAAGTAATTAAAAAAGAAATACCGTTTCTTTCAAAAACTGAAATAGTATTGGAGGGAACTGATGTTAATGAATTATTTACCCAAATGGCAGATAGGATTTTGGAAGCGTTTGCAAATTTTCAAATGATGGGGAGCAATTGGAGATTTAGGTCAGTAATTAGACTAGAAATTAACACCGTTACTTATATACCATTAAGGGGTAGTTCATACATTCCATTACCTAAGAAGCTGGCTGCTAAAAAGGCAATCATTAACATGAAGAATGATGATGCTTAATGTTTCAGATGGTGTGTAACAAGAGCTATACATCCAGTTCCGAAACATCCTGGACGAATAACGGCTGAATTAATAGAGCAATCAAAGAAACTTAATTGGGATGGTATTGAATTCCCTGTTGCAGTTAACGAAAACGTCATACAAAAATTTGAAAGAAACAACAAAATAGGCATTAACATCTTCGGTGACGCTTGCGCTAAGGCATCTGGTAAGTTTATGATGTCTGATGATAATAGTGTGTATCCACTACTTATAAGTAAAGGTGACTACAAAACGGTTATTGACTTATTGTTGATTTCTAATGATGAAACGAAGCATTATTGTTACATTAAAAGTTTAATAAATTGTTAGCAAAACGAACTGAAACCGGACATCATTCAATGTATTATTGCAAAAGATGCCTAACCGGGTATAGAGAGGTAAAAAGCTTAATAAAACACGAGGAGTATTGTTCTTTACATGGAGCCTTGAAAGTAGAATGCCTGAAGATGGGAGGTTGTTTTCATATTTTAAACACTACTTCAAGTCAATGAGGGTTCCGTTTGCGATATATGCCGATTTTGAATCATTTATTGTTCCTATTAGTACTTGCGAGCCAAAGTCAACAGAGTCGTTTACCAATAAGCTTCAGAAGCATGTACCTAGCGCGTTTTGTTATCACGTAGTATGTGATGAGGGGGTTGAGTATAGCCGCGAACCTACAGTGTATTCTGCTACGAGTGACACTGATGATGTAGGTCTAAAATTCGTTGAATCAATCAATAAGACTGTTAAGGATATTTATAACCAATTTAAAATTTCTAAGAATATGATTTTCACTGAAAATGATAAAACTGAATACGATGCTGCAACCACATGTCATATATGTAAAGGTGCTGAAGGAGAGTTTAGGAACAAAGGTGATAACAAAAACTACATAAAGGTTCGAGATCATTGCCACTTGACTGGGAAGTATAGAGGTGCCGCACATAAAAAGTGTAATTAAGAGTATCGAATTCCTAAATTTTTACCAGTGATATTCCATAATCTTTCAAGTTATGACTGTCATCTATTTATTAAAAAGTTAAGTAGCGGTGGTGGACAAATGTCATGCATTCCCAATAATGAGGAAAAGGTCATTTCGTTCAGTAATCGTAGTTAATAACTTTATTAACAGAAAAGAAAAGGAAACTGATGTTGAACGTAAAATAAGGTTTATTGATAGCTATAGGTTCATGAATTATAGCTTAGATTACTTATCGAAAAATCTTAAATCTGAAAACTTCAACGAATTGTCAAAGTATCACAGTGGACGTAAGTTTGAGCTTTTGAAACAAAAGGGAATCTTTCCGTACGAGTATGTGAGTGGTGTTGAAAAACTCTCTGAAACGTCACTACCACCAAGGGATGCCTTTTATTCCAGTCTGACTGGTAAGGGTATAAGCGATGCAGAATATGAATTCGCGAATAAAGCATGGAGAGTGTTTGTGATTACCTTGAGGTCTACATCAAAACTGATGTTTTGATACTGGCAGACGTTTTTGAAAACTTTAGAGATGCTAGTGTGAAATACTATAAACTAGATCCCTTGTGGTATTTTACAGCTCCTGGTCTATCTCTGGACGCGTGCTATAAGTTGACAAAGGTTGTACTTGGACTTATAACCGATTATGACATGCTGCTAATGATACAACAAGGTATAAGAGGTGGTGTTAGTACAATTTCTAATCGTTACGGCTGTGCTTACAAAAAGTATATGGGGAATGATTATGATAAAAGTAAAGAAGCAACAAGTATAATTTATTTAGATGCAAACAATCTGTATGGATGTGCTATGAGTAGAGCACTTCCAACCGGAAATTTCAATTGGATGAGTGAAGATGAACTTGCTGATTGGAAAAACATTTCGGCTAAAGACGGGACGGGATGCATTTTAGAAGTTGATTTGGAATATCCTGATGGACTACACGACCTTCACAGTGATTACCCACTAGCTTCTGAAAATATCATACATGCTGGCTCGAAAGTTAAAAAGCTTATACCTAACTTAAACAACAAAACTAAGTACGTGCTTCATTATGAAAACTTGAAGCAATATGAGCGAATGGGTCTCGTAGCAACCAAAATTCATAGAGGAATTGTGTTTGTTGAAGAATCATGGTTAAAAGCATACATCGATTTGAATACTAAACTGCAAACTGAGGCTGCTAATGAGTTCGAAAAAGACTTTTTCAGGTTGATGAATAACAGCGTGTTTGGAAAAACAATTTGAGAACATTGAAAAGCGTGTTGATATCCGCTTGGTAAATAATAAAGAAGAAGCAGAAAAACTAGCTTCAAAAGTTAACTATGATAAATGTGTTATATTAGATGAAAACTTGATACTAGTGCATATGAGGAAGACTAAGGTACGCTACAACAAACCTGTTTATCTTGGAATGGCTATACTAGATATCAGCAAGACCATAATGTATGACTTCCACTACAACTACATCAAAGCTAAATATGCAAATAAAGCTAGACTAGTGTTTACTGATACAGACAGTCTAGTCTATGAAATTAAAACAGATGATTTTTATGCTGACATTTCAAACGATGTTGAGAGGTTGTTTGATACTAGCGAATATCCAAAAGATCACCCCTCAGGAATTAAAACTGGTGTTAACAAGAAGGTACCAGGCATGTTCAAGGATGAAGCCGCTGGAAAACTAATAAAGGAATTTGTAGGACTCCGAGCTAAACTGTATTCGTATAAAATGTATGAAGGGAAGGAAAACAAAAGGTGTAAGGGGGTAAAAAAGAGCGTTGTTGAAAATACCATTACTGATGAAGACTATAAAAATACACTAATTACAGGTCAAGAATTACTAAGAACGCAGACTGTTTTCAGATCATATGGTCATGAATTGTATACTGTTAAGGCAAACAAGAAAGCATTAAGTGCTTACGATGATAAGCGTGTTATACAAGAAGACGTCATACACACACTGGCTTATGGACATTACCTCCTAAGAAGAACCACCACTTGAACTTGTAACGTCTCTAAACGATCAAATGAAAACAAAACATTGATAGCACTATATAAAATGAGTTTTAATACCGAAAAGTATATTAATGTTGAAGGAGTTGTCTTACCAAACGAACCTCTATCCAATTTCCAGTTGATAGATGCTGCTAAAAAGTTTTTAAATTAAACACTTGAGGGATGTCTATGTTCGCGATGAACTTCCCAAAAGCCCTAAAATCGTAGAATGTGGAATTCTAAATTTATGCGACTTGCAGGGAAATGGTACACACTGGACTGCTTGGATCAAAAACGGTCATGAAAAACTGTATTTTGATAGTTATGGGTTAGCACCGCCAGTTGAACTCGTCAGCTATATAAGGAATTCTGTGTAATATAATAGCGAAAGAGTACAGACGGATGGTGAGGTGTTTTGCGGACACCTGTGTCTTTACATTCTTAAACAATGTGAGAGCGTAAGCTTACAACATGTAATAAACTCATTGTATAAAAAAATGTGTATATAAAAATGTCTGTAAACATATTTGGTAAAACAAACGTCGGATCGTCGCAAAGAGTGATTTCAGGAGGTGTCACATTATCACAAGCCATTAATACGTTCATAAGACGAGATGGTAAAAATGCAGCTGCTGAAAATATTAATATGGATTCTCACAATCTAATCAATGTTTTGGATCCTGCTAATGCTCAAGACGCTGCAACAAAAAATTATGTTGATACTCGCGCTGTTTCAAAGACTGGAGATACTATGACTGGTACTTTAGACATGAATGGTCGCGCAATAACTAATTTATTGGATCCTTCTGCAGCTCAAGGCGCTGCAACTAAAAGTTATGTTGATAAGCAAGATAGTGCTCAAATCGTAACTTTAAATTATTATGTTGATACTCATGCTGTTTCAAAGTCTTGAGATACTATGACTGGTGATTTAAACATGGGTGGTAGGATGGTTAAAGGATTACCTGTTCATTATCCTCCAACCACGTACTTAGGATCTGAAGCATCTAGTTGGTCAAAAGTTACTCAGTTAGTATATGCTGAAGTTCAAAATGCTATTAAAATAACAAAGGAACTCATTACAAAGGAACTCATTACAAATACACATAAAAATGTTATTCGGGTTATGTTCCAATTTTGAAGGAGAATTTTAGTAGAACTGGATTTGTAACAACTGCAAGTGCAGTGACTACTGGTAAATTTCGAGCATACGGCGCATTTAATAGTCTTAATGCCGATGGATCTAATGGAAGCTGGGCCACACCTGCAAAAAAAGGGATGGCTGCAAATTAAATGTCCTGAAGCCGTTACCATTTGGAGAGTGGCGCTTAAAGCTCGAGCTATTGATGGTAAAAATATAACTGAATGGGATTTTTCTGGAAGCAATGATGGAAAAACATTTACAGTCCTGGTGACAACTGAAAGCAAAGATGAAAATACATTTACACCGACATCTGCAACTGAGTTGTAAGGCTCTGCTAGTGCTCTTTCGTTTTACGATATTTCAACTACTGAAGCATACCAGTATTATAGACTCAATATAGTAGCAAGTTCTGGAGCCGGAGATCTTGGAGTTCAAGTTATGCAGTTGTATGTTTTATCAACCTGAGTTAAGAGCATCAAACTCTAATATAAAAAATGAGATTTTATCCTTTTTTCTAGAATGTAGCAAGCGTGAAACTGATAAGGAAAATAAGAGGTATTTGGAGCTTCTTGGTTTTGGAAAATGTGGTATGATTATTGACAAAGGCGATGGAACGTCTACCTCATTAAAATTCAATAAAACGTTTAAAATACCAAAAAATACAGCGTCAAACTGCATGATAAACTTAAACAAATGCTCTGGACTAAAAACGATGAGTTTGAAAAGATGGAAGCAACCATTAAAGAGTCAATTAAACAGTGGAACAACGTTAAAAAACGGGATCAACTTAGGTTGATTGACAAATACGTGTTAAAATTAGAGTGTGATATGACTGAGAAAAATATCGTAAATGTGCTATTACCACGGCATTCTTACTCGGAATGATCAAACCAAACGACATTGTTTACCAAGACTTGGAAATTAAACTTATAAAAGGAGAATATTTTGCATAGGCCTAAACGGTCGAAAGTCCTCCAGCCGCCCCGTCACGTTATGGTTAAGGTGGTATTCGAAAGTTTTAATACTTGTTTTAAATTTATGGTTAAGAAAAGACCATACATTTATAAAATTGTGGTTACTTCAGGTTGACAGGAAAACTGCTTTAGTATATTTCTTTACGGAAGGAAAACGTCGATGTCCCAGCCGCGCAGTTTCCTTACTACTGATGGATACTTTGGTGATGAAAAGAGTGTGTCTCTGTTGCATCTGAAGTGAATGTTCCTAACTTTGTAAATTACGTAACTTAAATTAAAAGGAAACAATGTTCATTTTTAGACTTTTAATACTTATTGCGTTAAATAATATAACTACTTTTTATAATAAGAACCAACATTATTTCTGCATTATCCTATCAATACAATTACAAGACTTTAAACAATATAGTTACAAGTAAACATGTGTGATCTATGTTACAGTCTATATATATATATATATATATAATTATATATATATATCTAGTAATAGATCCCGTAAAATGGAAATAACGCTGTTGTGAAATATAATTATCTCCCTTGAAATACAAAAATACTCATAATTTCACTGCATCTTCTAGATCCAACGTATTTCCGCTGTGTCTGTAACATAGTGTTAGGGTATTTATGAATCCTGATCGGATCGTGCCCAAATACAACTATGGTTTTGTGTTTGTAAATAAATGTTCATGTAACTGTCTCTTCTGTGTATGTAAAACTGTTCCAACGTTGGGGATGTGTTGCGGTGTAAGTGTGGGCTTCATTCCCCATCGTAGCTAGGCGCACACGCCGAAGTCTCCAATAGGAATATGTATGTCTGTTTGTATTCTGTGTTTCTGGTTTTTCACGCATATCTTTGTCCATATATATATAATCCACAATAGCAAAGCTAGGTAAAACCATTGAACGAGACAGTTGTTTAACAGACAGTTACTGTAGCCTCTTTGCAAATCTAAATGGCTAACCCAATCTCCTTTAAAACGATCCCAGACTCAACGCGGACGACGAAAGTCGGTAAATGCTAAAGGCAGAGGTGGAAAAGGGAGTGCGCAGTGTGAAGGTAGGAACAACTCCGGGATTTGAAAACGTCCATTCCGAGCTGCTTAAGCAAGGAGATTAGGCAATTGCTACCGTAATGACGGCACTATGCCATACGATATGAAAGGAGAATAAGTGGCCCATGGAGTGGACCAAGTCAACATGTGTTTTTAACAAGGGGAATCTCGTCTTTTCTGATGTTGCGATGACATATTTTTTCAATGTATTTATTAATTGGGACGTTACTTTAAATAAATTTAACGGATAAATAATTGTCTCGTTTTTTGTATGACACTGCGAGCTTTTTTGTAATATCGTTTAACTTTGTGACAAAACACATTTTCCTTGAGATTGGGCGGCAAGAGAGCGGGCGAATTAAAGTATTTTGATATTTATCTTCAAATGATGTTTTATATTATTTGCAGTCATTTAGATATTTTAAATTAAATAAAAAACGTTCATAACGTGTTCTCCAAACTACAGTGTGCATGAACTAAGCTTCGAAATGAAAAAGTCGTTCAGTCTCTCAAATATCTCAAAGGAGCCTGTAATAGTTATGAGAGGTAGTTACATAATCTTTTCAATAAACAAACAACGGACACATGAAGGGACTATGTCTCGCCAAATTTAAACAAAAGCATAAATAAATATTCAGCCAATCAGAAGTAACAATTGCATCCGGGCATTTACTTGCTCGTAAAATATTGAGCTCTCTTGATACGTTTTTTTCCAGTTTTTTCCGATTTATATAGGATGTTTTGCAATATTTCATCCCCTCCATACCGGACAGGTGGGATTTCGTCCGGGTACTCCGGGTTTTCCTCACAACACAAATACAATCTAAACTAAAAATCTTTTAGTAACAACTAAACAGCTTGAAATGTTAATTATACTTCAACACTCATCCCAACTTGTGTTACTCTAGTAAGTTAATTAGGTAGGATTCGTGGGACACAATACGGGTCCACACATAACGCAGCCTAATGTGCGTAAGGACCTCATAAACTTCGAAATTAACATAAACGTCAATCAATCATAAGTACTCATTATTTTCCCGTATTCTGCATTTTACAAACGACACGGAAATCAACATCATTTGTGGATTCATTCTAAACTGGTATTGTAGTATTCTGAAATTCTTACATCATTTCAGAAATCGATATAAATCGGATGTCTCGGTGCATGTTATACTGTTGAAGGAAATACCACAGTATATCAAATCGTTTTGTAGAAAGTCTCTGCAAAAACCTCAACACGAACGAATGAGGAAAATAAATAACTACCAAACGATGGAAACATACGATACGGTATGATTTATCTTATAGGTCAGAATAATGTCTTTTTTGTTTTATATCTTCGATATTGGAAGCAAATTTAATACGATGTTTTTGAACGGAAAAACTGTCTTTCCTTGCTTCTCTTTGACCAAATAAAATCCTGACCAGCGGGTCCAAATCAATCATTCACATCAAAAGAACCCAGCTATCAATTAAGACATCACACCTGTGTATATAAAACACGCTCTATCGATTTATCGGATCCCTTTTACGTCATTTATCTTATATCAATTCCAATCATGCCCCTGAAATCAATGTTAAAATGGGAAAAGCAAAATAACAACTCTATTTACTTAAAATTCTTTATTATACTTTGCACATAATTAGTTTAG
This sequence comes from Dreissena polymorpha, assembly GCF_020536995.1. Classification (NCBI taxonomy): domain Eukaryota; kingdom Metazoa; phylum Mollusca; class Bivalvia; order Myida; family Dreissenidae; genus Dreissena; species Dreissena polymorpha. The sequence goes on along the minus strand of NW_026273349.1, from coordinate 212,386 downwards.
CAGTCCAACAAGGTAATTATATTATTTAAATAATATTAGTGTTTACACATCTTGAATTACTCTATGGTCCATTTCAAATGATTGAAATTTAAAAAAGCTAAAAGAAAATTGAATTGCTCTTCCCAGTGAAATCATTTACGCCAAATTGTCATAATCAAATAACCTTGTGCTTTTCTGCATGTATGTTATGTATCTACACTGACGGAGTAAAAATATCGAACTGATTTTGCCGGATGTTTGCGATAGGGTTTACTCTCAAAACATTCATGATAAATAGCCCCATTATTGAAACAGAATCAAATAACAAGTAGAAAAATCGTATTAAATTAGGAGTTTTTAAATGCCCTTTACTTTAATAACCTTATCCTCAAGCTGAAGTCCAGAAATATCAACGTTTAAGTTTAAATCTAGTTGACATTAATTTCTTAACAATAAGATTTTGCAAAAATTGCTTCTAAGGATTGCACTTCTCAGACCCCATAACATACTATATATTTTGCATTAGTCATTACCAGTGTAAATAGTGTATTTTTTGCAATGAAAAAACATTTCTTAAACATAGGACCCAATGTATGAAACACGAACAATGAATGCATTTAGACCTCGAGTCACGATTAAGGGAGAAGTTTTGTTACTTTTATAGCGAGCTGTGTGATGAATTTACCGAAGCAAAACGTTTTATAAGGGTATAAGGTATAGTATACATGGATATGTATCTCAACCTCCTACTGTTGGTGTCTTTAAGCGCTCTGTCGGAGGACATCCATCTCAACCCACATCCATGAGGTGGTGATAAGTGTATAAGACACAGTGTCGGTTTGTGGAAGGGCAATAGGGTGTTTGGTGATTTAGGAATGCCATGAACATCAAAGCTCTGCCGTCGGCTCGGTTAATGTTAGTAGGTGGAGTGTTTGCGGACACGCATCTCAAGCTGCTGTTATTAGTTATATAAGGATATAAGGCCCAGTGTTGGAAGACATGCATCTCTTCCTCCTGATGTCGGTAGGATTAAGAAAATAGGATTAAGGCGCTGTTTGTGAGGACATGCATCTCCCATTCTTGTTTATGGTTTGCATAAGTGTATCAGGCGCAGTTTGGGAAGGAATCCCAACATTTTCCTGATGATGGTGATCACTCTACAGTACGATGTGTAAGAGACCATGCATCTGTACCTGGAATAAGGCGTTATTTAAGGGTCAGTAAACGGAAAGTTGGGTTAATTGAATCTGTGTACTGAAACCTCGCCCATTGCATTTTTTCCCTTATTCCAACTCACTTACATACAAAAAGTTGTTGCAATAATCCAACGCCCAGCAACTAATATTTTTTTTTGTTCAAATAAACTTAATTAATTCTTTAATCGGTAATATGGGCAAACAAATATATTTTCTCGCATAAGTAAACACAAAAAGATAATAAATACGTCATATGGTGTGGTCACAGAATAATGATATTAATCCAAGTTTCAAGTACGTCTACGGTTCATGGAAATACGTACGTATTGACAATAGGCAACAGCGGAGTAGCTGTTCCGATGACTCAACATACAGAGGTTTGAATGTATGCATATTCTGGATACACTTGCATTAATATATAATACGATATCAACGAAATCAGCCAAACACATACATTCATCTTTTAGCTTACCTTGCAAATGTTGTAATGGGTCGTTTCTCTAAATATTTGAGACAAGTTGCATATGTTAAAAAAGTGTGAAAATAAAAACGGTTGATATTAATTTATAACTTAGCACGGAGATTACATGATTCGAGCCCATCTTATAGCTGTTTACATCAACGTTCATAAATAATAACTTTCAGAGTGAACATAAAATTATGCATTTGCTTTAAGAATGAGATAAAGCATGCGATCAAATATACTTATGTACTTTAATATATCATATCTTGTCACTTTTTATATTGTGGTATCCACAATATTTGATTTTAAGAAAAATATGTTTGTTGCAATCATTCTGCAATAAAATGATAGTTTTTATTCTAACACTTTTGAAATTTTGTGAAAAGACAATTATATTCTATCGATTTTGAGTGCATTACCGTCAAGTCTTTAACAATCTGCCAGGGTTGATGTTTTTATCGCGACCATGCTTACAGATACACCAAAAGTAAAATTAAGTATATACCCTGTAAAGTCGAATGGAAATTATTTTGACATTTGGCATGTAATTGAAAACCGATTATGTTTTGATCTTCACAGTGCGAGTGTTACTGCTTATTAAGTTAATCAAGATGATTACGGCGCCAAGCCAATATTAAGCTCTCCGTATTTCAGATCAACCACCCTGTAGGCAAATTAAAATTGACACTGAGGTCACATTACACGCACAATAAACTTCGTACTTTCAATAGGCCGCTAGTCATAACGAACATAAAGGACGGCTCAGTGTGAATTATAACAACGCGAAAAGGGCTTTTAAACATGTAAACATGCTTAACAATATTATAACTATTTCAGTAATTATTAGGGATTATTTGCTGTCGTCTGATATATACCTATACAAAGTCAATTAAATGTTAGATGTGCTACAGAAACTAGTACAGCGAAACAAAAGATTTTAAAACTACAAAATTTATAAAAGTTTTATTATACAAGTGCTTCCACTTTAGAGATTGATCGATAACGATAACTTTTAACTATGTATCAACCATATTATTAACATAATATATATAGATGATATGGGTTTCCAAAGGGTTAAACCTCTCATTTTTCAACATGAGTGTCATACAACATAATTATACTGTATGAATAAGCAGTGATTTGTGAAAAACAAACATGTTTGTAAATGTATGTAAACGCATGCAGTAGAATTATTCGTACCGTAACTAATATTCAAGTATTCTTAGTCGTTTTTAAATATCCCTGAACATAACGATGTATGAAATGTTGAGTGCTAGAATCTACTTCGTATGCCGAACAACTCTCAAACTTCCAACAATCTGCCGCAGTATGAAAACTAAACGCCCATTTACATTTGAACGAGTCACGGTTGAATACATGTAATACGGGCTGGATCCCACAGTGCTCCGCATTTAGACCATTCGGATGAACAGTTGTGTATTGTATAGATTGGTGCTGAATTCGGCTGCATCACGGCAAGAAAAAATAAAAACATGTATGAATGCTTAATGTTATGAACAACACAGATTTGAGGATGCATAAATGTTATCATTTATTTATTTATGTATTTATTTATCATTTGTTATCATTTTGTTAAAATCTTCAAAACTTTACTAATTGTAGAAGCGTGATTATTTAAACAACAAATAATATGAAATAAATCACTATTTATGTGTGTAATTTAAATAATGCAAAGACCAATGCTTACCTATATTTACTTAACAAATAACAGAGATCTATTGGAATGTGAATTAGTTTTTATAATAGAAAAAGATCTCTAACAGATTCATACAAATGTCTCTTTGATATAATTATTACAGGCACTACAATATTCTTTTGAGTTGATAAAAAATTGAATTAGCCTAGCGGAAACAGTATACCTTAAATTGTTCAATAGTCCAATTATATTGATCGAGGCTATTGAATACAAAAACGTATCGAACGCTTCAAAATTGCATTGTCCTCACCCAGTTGATTCTTTTTCAACTAACCCTGATGCTTTGTTATACAGAATAGTTCATAAGATAAACCTCAAAGGGTGATATTGGTGGTGTTGTTTCTCTGACAAATAGACACACATCTAAACTGCATATTCCGAATTTTTCACTTATAGTTATCTATAAGCAATAATGTATTGAATATTGTTAGAAAAACGAATACAATTTAACACATTTTCCATGTATTGAACAAGTGGAATCTTACTCGCCACTTCATTATCATAAAATTCAGTTTGAATGTTACATCCTTACAAATCAAGTATCAGTAGTGCACTTGTATAAAGTACAACATCGTTAAATGCCATTCATACTGCTACTGATTTTCCGGCTACCGCACAAAGTGTGTGTATATTGGGGGAGGATTTTTTTCAAGTAAACGCATATTTTTGTCATGCATAATAGGATTTCGAAATGAATTGGCAGAAATGATCATCATTTAAGATGATATACCGCGTGCAACAACCATTATGCTAGCTCTAATTTCGTAGTAAACACTCAATGTTTTTGAATATTGCTAACATGTAAATATAACAGTAAATGTCCATGATCAATATCAAGGTGATGTGTTGCTGGCACAGCCATGTGGCTCGCTAAGAGGTCAAGGACACAGTGGGTACTAAACGTTTGTGCACAACATTTATATGGATATAGTGAAAGCAAATGTTCATGTAAAACCTTGGTAACTAAAATGTGCATGATGTGAATTGAAAATAAATTGACACAAATGATCATCATATGAAAACGATTTGTCCTGTGGAAGAATTTGTCGCTTGCCAATCGGTGCATAGGCATGAGTGCCTATTCTATATATGTGCACATAATTGAAGTAGATGTTTATACCTCGTCCATTTCTTTAAAAGGCATGATGGGATTCCGAAAAATGATACAAATGATACTCATATCAAAAGCACGTGTCGTGTGTATCATGTATGTCGCTCGATTAAAAGGCCGGTATGATATATTTGTCTGGAGAATAGAATTCCGCAGAAAAGAAGGATTGTCCAATACCTTGTCAAAGTGATAAGAATGATGGGACAGTGTCACGCGCAAGAACCAGGTCCCTGAATACAAGATCAAAGGTCAAACTTTTGCAATCAGTCCTTTACACATTGTTTTGAGCATATCTTTGTTCATCATTGATTTTCAAATATCTTGGCAGAATTGATGAGCATGTAAAGTGTGCAAGAGTCGTAGTTTGTGGTTGGTGATTTCTGTCACATGTGTACGTATATAAACAAGAACATTAACACTTTTTTATAAATAAATACATTTATTTTTTTTAATGAGATCTTGTCAATGTAATGAATGACACATTGTGCTGTTTCAGTGTTTGTAGGACTTTCAAACGTGATCATACTTGCATCGTGTATACATTAGGAATATATTTGAATAGCACAACAGTTTGAATAATACGGTTCAAAGTATGATTATCAGATAAGACTTTCCTAAGTAAATAGAAGGCATACTAACAAATGTGCTAGTACTTTGTGAATAAGTCTATCTTTGTGCTCTGATGTTGATTCTATTAGTTCGGATCATACAATGGCCTATATTATTACTGATCATTCCCCATGGCCAGACAATAGGTCACAAACAATGTCTTGTCCTCAGTGTAAGGAAGGTCAATGTTACAATTCAAGGTTTACATTAATAAATTGTCGTTTCTTCCCTGTTACTTTTACGTGCCTTGGATAATTTTAATCTATGGTTTATAATTCCCTACGACCAAAAATGTGTTGCAAATAAATCCCATGCTCAATTACCAATTCTATCAGATAAATATATATATGTACAACGAAGAAACTATCGCTTTCGGTAGGTCGCTTTCGGTAGGTCACTCTACCTTCAGACTTACGATGTAATTGTTTGCAAAGGCGAGTTTCAAATCTGTCATTTTCTCCATATATATGTTTGTTTATTACAGACTTATGTTGTACCAAGACATTTAGCTCGCGTTTATACGTTGTGTTGAATAATTGAGTTCATGTTAAAACATTGTTTGAACCTTACTATATATTTATTTGTAGGACAAACAAAGATGGTATATACAATACAACTATTAAATAAAGATACTTATTTTAAAAATAACACACTTGTATTAAATAATTGGAGAATTGTGTGCATTTATAATTATTACAGACGCAAAATATCATTTCAAAATATATTTCTTGTTTCTATCATTCCATACTTCAAACTCACATCCACTTTTGTTTCAAACTTCTAAATTGTCATTTCTATCATAGTATGTCATTAAATAACACGCGCTTTTATTTTATATTCATCGCCCACCCAGGGCGAGTAGGCCTGACAATCCACTCGCCCTTCTCTTTAATCTGCTCTGCATTAAAAAAGAATATATATCTATATTTATAGTTATGATCAACCAGAACCTTTGTAACCTAGGTAACAAAGTGACACTAACTGCAAACAAATTAACTACATAATCTGATGGATTATATTTGCTTTCCTTACGTTTTCTGCACCTGTTTCCTTTTCTCAATACTTTCCGCTTGTCGTTTCGATGACCTTTCTTTCTGTTCCCTGTCTCCACCACCTTGCAGATATTTTAAAATAGAACCCTTTTCTATGCTGAGTTTTAATATTTCAGACAAACTTTTTCTGAAAGACACACTTGATTTACAAATGGTTACAATATGATAAATTTTGGCTAAGGCTTCTTATAACGAATTATTCTGTTTATTAATATTTTTTTTAAATTAAGTATAAGAAGTATTATAATTAACCAGTTATGTAATTTTTTTGATATGTACATTAAAATAAAATTGTATTCTTCACGGAATGACCAATATATTTAACTGTTTTTTTTTCACTTTTAAATCGATTAGCCAATAGCACTGACACCTACGAAAAGAGCGCAGCCGATTTCGAGAATTATTTTGTACTGTGCTCGTGACGTCATTTTTCCTTGTCAAAACGAAAGTGCAGTTTCTTTGTATACTTAACCATTTCTTTGTTCGTTCGAAAAATTGTTCGCAATTTGTATCGATGTGGCACGAGTTGTGGAACTGAATTTATTTTTCTCAACTTGAAAAACAGCACTCGCCCGGTCGGTCGAGTATTTAACAGACTTTACTCGCCCGACCGTCAACTTCACTCGCATATGCGAGCGGTTGAGTGGATTCTTCAAAGCCTGCCATACATCTAATCTAGCTTTTTTATATTTATGTTAGAGCTAAAATACTCTTGGCAGTATGGCTATCACATCTTTGCTTTTGACAATATGAACAGTCCTTAACATTTGTATTATCACGATTCATGTGTGTGATTATTGGGATAATTACCGGTGCCAGAATAACAAAACGGTATTGTGCACGCAAGTATGTATTATGTTTGTTATCTTACTGTGAATGATAACTGCATTTCAGTTTTGCCCAGCAGTATATTGTCCAGCAGTATCTTGAACAGGTGCTGGCGAAGGAAGCCATCGCTGGGATTGTTTGTGCTAGTTAGGGGACCCCAGTGTATGAGGTCGAAGAAAACCTCATATCAGATTGTTTTTTTTAAATTATGATTATGTTTAATTCTGTACGAAGGACATTACATGATTAGATTCGGTGAGTGTTATCCTCCATACAGGTCTATCAATCTCTGCTAATAATGGCGTAGGCAAAATTGCTTACATCAGTATAAGCTTCCTCATACTGCTCATGCAATGTTCAATGCACTATACATGTCGAGGATTTGGACGTTATTTAATCATTAATGTTCAATTTTCCTAATACAACTTTACACTCGTAAGTAATCATGCACTTATTAAACTTTTTTCCGGGCATATATTGGGTGGACAGGGCTTAATAACTCGACTAATACCTCGACTCGACTGCTTCGAACAATTTTGTGCAATCACGACTCTGTTTATTCCTATTTGCAGGAGATTACATCAAAGCAAGCAAATGAGACAATTAACTTAAAGCTTGTCTATATGTACCATTATAGAAGCCGCATACTTCTCCGTATACCACATTCATCACGTTGAACACAATTCAAAAATAAATATAACAATACAATTGTCACAATTTTCATAAATTACGACAATTTAAATAACGGACTACATAGATCTGTAAATGATGGTTTGATTTGCGGAAAACACTGTTTGGCATAGATATAATTGAAACAAAAATACAAAGAATCGCTCATCAAGCGATTGCACCTTTTCATGTAATGTATTAGGTCTTTTCACGTGAATTTGAAATATCGATAATCGTTCAGCCAGCGATAACTTAAAAAAGATTTATAATATTGCCTTATTGATTCTTCAAATTTGGGATTTTACTTATCAAAATCTGAATATTTACCTCAAGAGCATTCAAACTTAAGAAATCAACAGCATTATAGTTTTTAAATATTAGTAATACCCGTTTATGTTTTTCAAATTACCGACAAAAAACGAGACACACGATTAAGTAAAGTTATCGATATGCATTGATAATGATGTGTAAACGAACTGATATTTGTATAGGCATGCGTGTCGTTTTACTTTTTTTGATGTAATTCAAATATTCTGTAATGAACCTGTTACAATCTTTTTTTTAATTGTCACTTGTCAATCTGTGAACATTTTTTTCAGGGAAAATAATGTCCAAATCCGCAGTCGGGTGTGAATGTTATTGAACGTCAATTAGTTTTCAAAAATGTTTAAATTGGAAAATAAAAATTGCTTTATAAGTGGCTTGAATTTCAACATCAATTTTTCCCTTGATGTTTCAGAAAAAAAAGTATATAAACACCCTTAATAGTATTTTCACACAATTATATCAGTCCACATGCGTAAAAAAGAATTACAAAATAAAACAATCCTTACCAAGATAAACATAGAAATATATTACCACTGAGTCTGTTTAATCGCTTCTCTTAACTATGGTTTGATCGTTGACTGAAGTACAGCGGATTGATAAATAAGATCATTCGGTTTGTTTCAGATTTCCTTTAGTGTTTGATTAATACTTTCTGTCGATATTTTATTTTAACGGGGATCGTGTTTTACCACTGAATGACATAACATCCCTTATAAAACCACAATGAATCATAAGCGAACTATTTAAATATACCTGTTTTAAACCTGACAATTATCTCAAATTATCGACTACTCTCATCGATTTGATAATAACACAATCAATATTGACAGTGTAACATGGGCACGGCTTTGTAGAAGGTTTCAAAAATATTGGCTTTGAAATTATAATATTTGTATCTCGTGATTTACGAAAAGAACTATTCTATATCATTTGGAGCTGTACTTTTGTGGCAGTTAGTGACATTCCAAGATTGTCTACAAAAGACCATAGGACTTTGCAACTGGCAAGAAGTAAGTTTCATATAATTGATGCACGGATTACATATGTTGTGGTATTTTCACTTTGTGTGTAAATGAAATAGTATAAAGATGCCTTAAGTCTAGGTAGTATGGTATGATGTTTTGATATTTGAAATTATACATATAATGTTCAATACACTTGATTCAGGTGTATATTTTGCAAAAGGACATTTAAAAAAGAAGTGTAAATAAAGGTATACTTGTTATCATAAATTTGGAAAATAAATAAACTCTCTTTTAATAAAGCTTTGACCATAAGCTATTAATTATTTAATATAAAATCCTACATGGCTAATTGTAGCCGATAGATTTTGTGTCCTGGGTTCTAATCTCAGAAAAGTCAAAGCAATTATTCAATTTAATTTCTCAATATTAGATTTATTTTAAATGTATAGAAAATGTATTTAATGATATTTGTCAAATACCAAAATAAGTTATCATGTTCCTTTAATTAACTTTAATTAAACATGTTAATGCTTTATCTGGAAATGTCTAAAACGCTGGTCAGCAAGAATAATTGAGATTTATTTTATATTAATCGGTACATTATATTTAAGAAGCAAGTTTAACTTCAGCAACATAAACATAAACATAATATGTTGTAAAATAAGCGATACAATACAAGATATTGATATAGTTTGAAGAATAAACTACAATGTGAGCATGTTTTTTGTTAACTAGATACATTCGAAAGACACCGATGACACAGACGGCACAATAAAGCAAATCTGCATGTCATCTATATATATATATATATATATATATATGCAAAACAGCGCGGACATGTTTTATTTAGTCCACATAGTAGTAGAAGTAGTATTATTATTAGTACTAGTAGAGAAGTAGAAGAAGAAGAACGAAGAAGAAGAAAAAGAAGTAGTAGTAGTAGTAGTAGTAGTAGTAGTAGTAGTATTAGTAGTAGTTGTAGTAGTAGTAGTAGTAGTAGTAGTAGTAGTAGTAGTAGTAGTATTAGTAGTAGTATTAGTAGTAGCAGTAGTAGTAGTAGTAGTAGTAGTAGTAGTAGTAGTAGTAGTGGTAGTAGTAGTGATCTTTTCAAACAAATAAGTATTTTTTCTGTAAAATGCAACCGCGCGTTTGCAAAATGAAGTCCTCACACAGATCCGACATTTGTCTAACCGTTTGAACGCGCGGTTACACTTAACAGAAAAATACTTATTTGTTTAAAAAGATTATGACACCTATAGCAAACTCTTACGAATGATCGGGCTCTCCACTTTATCACATTAAAAATGATGAAATATTTAAAAAGACATCATTAAAAATGTTAACTGGGTCGCGTGTTATTCTCCCAACACAGATCTTAAAAAGTCACGTGGTAAAGGCACCGTGATTAAACAGTACACCAGAACGATATTTTAGGAAGAAAGATCGATAAGTTCAAGTTAATAAATTTAATATTTAGTCATTTGCAAAAAATCGAAACTGTCCATTTAAATAAACAACTGGTCTTGAATTCCTGTTAAATCTGCGTTAAAATGTCGCACTTCGTTAAAGGACAACTCACAAAAACAAATAAGAAAAGCGTATCATTAGTTCGATTAATCGGATGAGGCTTGTGTTTCTAATATCAAATGGTCGTCTTTTTAAAACATCTTAGCCTCGTTCTGGGAAACTGGCCTTAATACATATACGTTAAGTGTCGCCTTAAATTGGCATTTGCAGTTCGCACAGGCTAACCAGAGATGAAACTATCACCTTATATGCTATTTTGGTTCAAAGGAAGTGTCTTCGTATCAAAAATCAAGTTAAGGCGGAATATGTTGTCCTTGATCTTCAACGAGGAATTTAAAATGGTTTTCTTTTGCATACCACGTGATAAATTATGATATATGCAGATAACATTCAGTGTGTAAATTGCTACATTTATGCGCTGAAACGATCAGATAATATTGCCAACTAAAATATGCTCAGTTTTTTAGAAGATAACACATTTTTGTTTACATATGAGCCGTGGTCTAGGAAAACTGGGCTTATTTAATGTGCGTAAAGTGTTAACCCATATTTGCCTCTGCAGTCCGCACAGGCTTATCAACGACGAAAGTTTTCGCTTGTACGAAATGTCTCGTTTAAAGGAGATCTCATCCAGAAGAAAATACAGAGCACATTAAATAGACAAGAGTTTCGCTAAGAAAAATAACATACCGTCGGATTGTGGACTGCACACTCTCATCTGGGACGACATTTTAAAAACATGCATTAAGCCCGTTTTTCACAGAACGCGGTTTAATTATTGCGTCTAATCGGAAACACAATCGTTGGTAGCAGTAACATGAGAAGAACGAAAAAGCTAGAGAGATTTGAATTTTCATTCAGACATATTGTTGTCTATCGGTTAACAGACAAATAAGTTATTATGTGCAGGACTTTAACCATTCCGTAACTCAGAGGTGTCGAATTGCCATACATGCGCAGGACTTAAACCATTCCGTCACTCAGAGGTGTCGAATTGCCATACATGCGCGAAAGATGATGAATCATTTTATGGCAATAGTAAAAGTTTAACCAAGTGCTATGTACATCATATACAATAACAAATCAAACAATAAGCGGCAAGGATATAAAGGGAAACTTATTGACTTACAATAATAGTTGTTTATCAAATTGATTATAGATGGTTTGTACTTATCGTTTAGCAATAAATTATGTCTGTAACGAAAATTCAAAAGTAGAAGCTGGATGTATAGTGTTTCTAAAGGATCTTTTAACAGTAATTAACAGACCCCGTTCCCACATACTGTTTAGAACTATGGATATTGGTGTTTCATGTCTCTATAATGCGGAAGTTATAAAGCATTGTTCATGTCCGTCCGACCGTCTGGCCGTCCGACCAGATTCGACAGAATTATGACGCTGTGACTGTCCTTTTTCGATAATTTAAACCTATTTATTTCAGCTCGATTTTGTCGAAAGCTTATTGAAACGCTATCAAGTCCGTTTTCAGGGTAGAACCAGTACTTTGTGTCATTGCTGTAGATCTAAAGAACGTTCCCCAAATGGCGATCGAAGCTGACACTTCCCGGTCGCGAGGTGGACGTATCCACAATGCCATTGTCATCTTATTCTTTCTCAACTATAAAATAAATAGACCCCAAAATTGTAGTCAACCTCTCTTAAAAAAGCGTAGCGAATTATGCTCAAACTTTCATAGTTGAACGTTATTTGTGATAGCAAGCCCTTTTTAGTGTACTTGTGAATTGCCTGTGTTACAATATGTTTCATGTGGGCATCACAGTTATGTGTATTTCAGAGTACCAGTATATACCGAAGTTCCTATTTCAGTACCCGTTTATGTCCAAGTAATCGTTTACAATTGACCCACTGCCGACTCGCAAGAAATGGGGACAAATGTCAGAATATCCGCTTCAAAAGTTCAAAATTATGTGTATTTGGTATTTTGTTGTGCGTTGGGGACACTCGAGTTTGCGTAGACTAGACCGCAAGTTGGATACGATTAGTATAAACTAACTCTTATTTAGACGCGATGTGTATAACTGTAAAACATGCATGTGCGGAAAGTGTTTCCCATATAAGCCTGTGCAGTCTGAACTGGCTGATCAGAGACGAAACTGTACGCTTTTACGCAATTTTTCGTTTAAATGAGGTCTGTTATAAAGAAAATCCAGTTTAGGCGGAAAGTATCGTCCCAGCTGATACTTAAGTCGCATGCATTAAAGACAGTTTTCCCAGAACGAGGCTCACGTAGTCCCTAAATAGTGTGTGCACTCAGCTTCTCTTAGACTGCGTAGCGGACTAGGCTCAATATGCACAACACAATACATTTGTATTCAGTGTCGTCCCGTATTAGCGCGTGAAATGTGCACAGGCTAACCAGGGATTATAATTTCCGCTAACATTTAATTTTGTGCAGATCAGACCCTCTTTAAAAAACAATTCTATAAAAGCGGAATGTGTCTTTCCTAATAGCCTGTTCGGTCTGCAACAATTAAGCTGTGAAGACATGCGTATGAATTAAGCCCCGTTTTCACAGAGCGTGGCTCATATTTTACTTAAAGTTGTTATGTTATCTTTCAGGGAGTACAAACAGAGAGTACATTTCGAGCACCAGCGTGGTGGTACCTCTGCATCCGACTTGCAATGGGTGCCTAGTGTTCGTTATGTTGTCAGTTTCCGCTTACTTAACGAAGAACGAAGAAACCGAGAAAGCTCTGTCACTAAAGACCTGATTACTAGAACCGAGGCGTGTATCGTTTCTTTGACAAAAGGCTGGGTTGAGTAATATGTGTGGGGTATGGTATCCTAGTGTCTGGATACATTTGCGATGCAGGAGAAAAACAACGTAAAAGGTGTTTTTTAAACAATTTAGCCTTGCTCTGTGAACAGGGTGTGAAATTCATGTGCGTAAAATGTCGTAACAGATTAGCCTATGCAGTCCGCACAACCAAGGACGACACTTTAAGCCTTAACTGGAGTTTCGATATGAAGAAACTTTCTTTAAAGTAAACAAAAACATAACAGCGGACAGTTTCGTCTCTTATTAGCCTGCGCGGACTGCTTATGCTAAATAAATATGGGACGACAATTTACGCACACGCATTAAACTCCCTTTCTCAAAGCAGAATATCATTTTTCAGAACATCTAGAGTTGAAGAAGTACCGTTACATCAACACTTTGTTGACACAAGCTACGTGGAAAAAACTTAAATGTCATCATAGAGTGTTGAACTAGTTGGATGGAATAATTTTGAATTATGCAAGTAGGCAATAATTACATTGGAGACGCCGTCCCAATATTTTTTAGTGTTAAGACACTTAACCGATAGCACATATTAACTCTGCCCATTTTCATAATAAGTATGTACCTGACGGAGTTGAGTTTTAATCGTTTAAACCTGGCACTATTTTATTACAATCCATTCAATTGAATACCTGCGCCTTCAATTACCGCAGATATCAATAGAAATCATCAGACCATTCAGGTTTATTTCAATAGATTGTGTATTGGTATATTTTAATTTGAAGCATTGGGTATTATACTTGAAGTATTGGTTTAAATGATTTGTTAATAATGTGGAGACGCGTGAATCACTGTTATTTATTCAGGCATTAATTTGTTTGTTGTATTATTGAATCAACTGTCAAGTTTATGAAGCTATCTGTAGAAGTTTAAACACAGTGTTGGCAGGGAAACTAGTGGTAAGAGTTACGCAGTTTATTAAATATTAGTAATGTTTTCTATTAATATAACTTTCATTCGTAGAAATAAATTAAACGCTCGCCTTAAACAAAAAATATGTATTTCATATCGAAACTATAATTATAATGTAACAAAGCATGGGTTATTTTGCTTTTGTCTTACTAATTGACGTTGAGACAAATACGTTTTTATCCTCCGCCATAGCTGTTTTTTTATCACTGAAAAATAAATAGACTACACGGATTTTGTTAAACGATAACTTACAGAAGATAGTTTTAGCGTTACACGTTGGTGATTGCCGTAATAACCAAAGGCTCGTATTTCTCATTTCTCAAAAAAACACGCTAAAGTGCCAGTTGTTCCTAAAAAAAACTAAATATATATAATATTTCAATTTTAAAGAATGGTTATAAATACACAAGCAAAACTCTTGAATACTAAATCAGTGTGTGGCTATTTATTCTGATAAATAAGGCATAAGTACATACTGATTTTAAACAATCTGAATTTATTATATATTTCAATAATAATAATCCGTCAAGGCAAAGAGAGGCAAGTCACTTTTATCAAGTTGACCAGTTATTGACAAGCGTATACCTTTATATACATTGATATTAACTTGCAATTATTTTTCGTTGTATACAATATTTTCTAGTATATTATTTGGGCTAATCACGGTACATGTTTGTTTATTAGGAAGGCCTTATTTGTGTCAGAAGATCGTCGAAAAACAAGGGGTATCAGAAACTTCAATCAATCATTAAGGTATATGATTGACATTTGTTTGTTAAATAGTTTTTCTTATCGATAGTTTATACTGAACATAAGAAATTCAAATACATTCTCAGAGATACAGGCCAACCGACTGAGAGACATACACAAATTGTTGACCACAAAAAATGATAGTATGAGCTAATCAACATTCGCACGATTATATAGAACTTTATCGTGATTGCTTGTTCACACGCACAAATGATAATATTTGTGTAGATAACCGGAAGGCAAAATGTATCATAATATGCAAATATTACCAATTAAAATATTTTCGTAACCGATAAACAGACAAATATCGTTTGGCGGAATTTAATTATTAAAGTTAAAATATTCAACGTTTCTTATGTACGTATGACGGTCAAAAATCTACGTGACATGAAAAACGCAGCGAGTATGAATATCTTTAAATTGTCACACAAATTTGTTTTATTGAGTTCCTTAATTATGTTTGTTAATGTCGGTAAATTTGGATGCGACTTCATTAACAATCCCATGTATACATATATAACGTGACGTCCGTACGTTATTGTCATCTGTATACGGGTACGTAAGCACATTCCTCCATCTGCAAACACTAAGATATATGTTCCGCGGACGAAATAAACTATTGTCAAGGTCGCCGTGGTGTCATGGATATTGTGGCCGCCTTGCGACCTGCTTTGGTTCGGTGTTTGGTTCAATCCTCATGTGGGAGCGTTCCCCCCAAAACACCAAGTACTGGCGTCAGGCACAGGAAACGGACCCGAGAGCGTTTCAAACAAGTAGAAATCATTTTAAATGCCATCGAACTAAAATAAATAGGATTAAACTCTGAAAGTATTTCTAAACAAGCATATTTGCTTGCGATGTTAAAGTCATGTTTTCTAAATGTTATAATTTTAAGGTTTAATTAACTTCAATTACTTGTATGTGCAATATATTGTACACTGTTTCAGTATGAACTGCACCCCTATATTAATTTGTATCAATGAAGCCAGTAAAATTTCATTAGATCTGACATAGACATAAATTTAACGTTAACACTAAAACAGAATACCTCGGGATAAGCAATACGATTTACCTAACAATGGATTGCGAATATAACGTTATATATATAGTTGTAGCGTCTTGTCGACCGTAAGCAACGACACGATCGCTTCAGGCAGTAAATAGTTCAGCGACTATTAACTATATCGAATATCGTTGAAGGAATATACTTTTTATTTCTGGTGTTCAATTCAGAATATTAACATGTGCGTGAAAGTAGTCGAGTTGTGGACTTGTTTAAGGTTGTATTACCAGTCCGCACAGCCTTTTCAGGCACGCCATTTTCCGCTTTAATGATTTTTTCGTTTCAACGTAGTGCCTTTAAAAAGAAACTTCATGTTTGGCCGAAATACTAGACCCTGAAACACCTGCGTGGACTGCACAGGCTAATCTGGTACGACACCTTACCCACATGCAATTTACCCCGTTTCCTAGAGTGCGGCCCGATTAGTTTTATCAGCCCAGGCTTTTGTTTAAAATTGGAGCCAATTGTTAATTAATAAGTATTAATGCAGACCACCGAAGGTAACTGCAACGGATGTATGTGACTATGGTTCGAAGACAAGCGCTTTTTGATTGTTTGCAATTTATTATGTGTGCGTCATTTAAATAAAAACACTTCGAATAAGTCTATACACAAATTATGAAAGAATAAACACCACCACAGGACTTTCGGTTATTGATAAATATCAGCTTCAATTCCTGTTAAACCTGCGTCAAAAGGTTGCAATTTTTATATGAGTAACGTAACACGACCGCGGCAGAATGCGGACACAAATTAGTACGTAGTGTACAATAATGACTCATTTTATTAAAATAATAAAAACTCAATCACGTGTGTGTTACAGAGTATATAAAGACACTGTATGCAATAAACAAAGGTTTATGCATAACACTTAAATAGCTTACAAACACCTATTACATAACACATTTTATTATAAATATTGTTAACGGGGGTTGGAGGGAGTATTGAGCGATGGAATCCGTTAGAAACGTGAATTCGAAAGTGGCGATAGCAACAGTTGATACGATGTGTTTCGATGTGTTTCGGTGATCTTCTAACTGGAATGAACTCGCCCCGTACACTACATAGTTGTGAACTGCTCTTGATATGGGCCGCGTTCTGGGAAAACGGGGCTTAATGCATGTGAGTAAAGTGTCACTTTCCGCGTTAATGGTATTGTTTTGTTTAAATTAAGTCTGTTTCATGGGCAATTTCACCTGAATGCACAGGGCAATCTTCGACGACACTTCTCGCACATTTATTAAGTCCCGTTTTCCCAGAGCACAGCTTATTTTGAATGTTTATGCCCCTACACAGCGGGAGGCATTATATACGGTACGTATCCGTCTAACTGCCAGGCCGTACAATTGGTCCTTCCCACCGGATTTGACAGACTTTTGGCGCTTATCTTTCTTTGTTTTGCACTATATAATATATGGGCCTCGTTTTAGGGAAACCCGGCTTAATGCATGTGCATGCGCAGTTCGTACAGGCTAATATGGTACGAAACTTTCCTTTTAAAGTGAATGTTCGTTTAGAAGCGACTTCGTTTAAACAAAACAATCAATAAAGTCGGACAGCGGCGTCCCTGATTAACCTGTGCGGGCTGCATAGGCTACTACGGGACGAATATTTACACATATACATTAAGTTTTTCCAGAGCGAGGCTCATTTAGTCCTCAAAATTGTTCATAGATAATATCCGATTATCCTTGTTGAATTGCTCATAACAAGTAGCGTATATGCAACGTGTTTTCAAGGATGACTTAATCGAATGTAGGTTGTGTCTTAAATATCAGGAATTAAAAATCGTGCGATAACTCAATCATCGCTTTGTGAAAACTGGGCTTAATTCATGTGCGTTAAGTGTCGTCTCAGATTAGCCTATGAGTTCGCACAGGCTAGTCAGTGACGAAACTGTCCGCCTTTAATGTGTTTTAGGATGACAGGAAGTATCTTTAGTTACGGCGGATAGTGTCGACATTGATATTCAATGATGATTTAAACATGGTTTACTTATGCAGATCATGAAATATACTTTTTTGAAAAATGACATATTAAGATTACATTAAGTGGTATCGTACATTTGTTTATTCTGAAGCGATCAGAAAAAAATGCCAACAATATAAGGCTCAGGTTGATATAATATAACACACTGCCGTTTGCATATGTGCCGCGTTCTGAGAAAACTGGGCTTATTGCATGTGCGTAAAGTGTAATCCTGGATTTGTCTGAGTAAACTCCACAGGCTAATCAGTGAAGAGACTTTCCGCTTTTATATAATTTGTCAATTAAAGGAGGTCTCTTACAAGAAAGCGCATAGATCATCACCTAAACATGATTTTCGCTAATACATGTAATATACTTACTTAAAATTACTATACAAGCGGAAAGTGTCGTCGCTGAACAGACTGTGCGGACTTATGGTGCGACGCTTTACTCACATGTATAACAATCGGTTTTCACAGAGCGCGACGCATTACTATTATAGCCGGATGGCTGCATTACTTAGAACGTTTTATTTTTTATAATATAAGAGACCGTCTTACCATCACAACATCACTTCGGTCTGGAGCCCTATGATTGCAAGCAGGTTAGCACCGAAAATGAATATAAAAAAAACATTTAATTTTAATAAAACCAAGTTAAATACATATTACATAAAATATCATATTAAATCGGCAAGTTTACGGGTTGCGGAATGAAAATTCCTGGTAGTGAAGTTCACGGATTGAAGAATAAAAATTCCAGATAAAACAATTCATTACTTTCATATAAATGACACTGCTTAACTAATATATTATTATGGAACAATTCGGCCGTATTTTGAAGGTATTTTCGATTAATTAAATGTATTATAAACAATGCATTAATTCAGTAATCTTTATTTCCGATGTCCGATTTTATTATGCTTTGAATTCCAATCATATACTTTATAATATTGCCTCAAGTAGAAATGTCCTTGTATGGTCTTTCTACGAAGTTCGGTCGAGTTTATAATGTTGATTTACTCTACACTATCAAGTCCACAGGGTATTTTAACCAAACAATGATAAACACGGGTCCCGTATGGAAGGTCTCGTGTCTGTACGAAAACAACGCCAAACTCTACCGCTATTAGAAGTAAAGTGTCTCCAGACATACTGGTTCATTTACACAATTAATTTGGAATACATATAATCAAACAATTATAAATCTGATAAAAAACCGCATGTCTCGCTTGTCAAGTTTATGTGTGACTTCATGCGAGCTAAAGGTATTAAATGGATACTTACATATATATATTAACTGCTTATATGGATTATTGTCGTACATATAGGTATTTGAACACGAACTTGAACGAGTAATAAACCACATTTGCGGTTATGACAATCTTATCAATTTCTTTGTGAAGCGGCATTGTCCAGATAGACTAATAATGTATGTGGGTCTTTTAAAATTATCTTATGAACCACATGACAGGCTAATCCGTTAATGATGATAAGTTTGAATCGGATGTAGCGACATAAAATAACAGTGTGTAATCACCGTTATATGACTTCTGGTATACACAGTATTGTAAAAGGTGTATCACACATTGGTCATCTATGATCGCTGTGGTTAGTTTATCGGCCAAAGACTGGTAACGTCGATAAATATGTTTATTTTTCATTGATTGTGTATGCCTCGTATTTTTTGATATGGAATAAGTGACCAACCGTTTTATCTCATCTCTGCTCGCGGTCGCGTTTATTTATGCTAGTGTCATTTAATCTGCCGATATTGCCTGGAATTTAAAGTTATCATTATTAAAACTACTTGTGTTGTTTGCTTTCATTAGGTGTCGTGAGTATCGAAAATCTCCGGGCGTTATTTTTACTGTGGAGATGTATGCTTTCAATTTTAATCGCCTAATATTAAGTTGGCATTTTTTTATTTCTTAAATGCGGTTGAACATTGATTATAGGCATATGAATTGTGATTATATAAATTTCAACCCGAACAGGTGCAGATGAACGTGTTAATATAAAAAGTCACTGCATCGCGTTCTGTTCGTGAATACTTTGTAATATCGTTGAATTAACTACTGGACTAACTTCCAATTATTCAAGTTAACAGCTTAAATGTTTGAATCCAAGTTTCGTGAGGCGTCTGCATGTGTCGTGTTTTAACTTTCACTTGAGGCTCAACCACACTGAGCCTTAAAAAGGCGTATTTCTGTCACGGTAATTGCGACATTAACATATAAATGTCGACGGTAAATGTTCAACGTAAAATAAAATGGCACCGGCGAAAATTATGAGATCATTAAACAACTTCTTAAATAAACTCAAAAGCAGCAAAACTATATAAAGCTTTGATCTTATGTTCTCAGTACATGTTAAAAGTTTACTTAAATTCATTCGGCATGTAACCGATAGCAAACTGATAATATTTATTCACGCATGTCATTGCTCAGATAACGTCCTTTTCGTTCAGCAAACTCAAATATTGAAGAGCGTTATATAGTTTCTCATGTTGTTTCAATATGAAGTCTTGAACTAAATTAAAAATTGAAGCATGCACATTTTTACTTTAATGTATAACATATAAAGTGTTACAGATGATCTTTCGAAATGTTCTTTTTTTTCTATTGCGTAAAAAATATTCTTATTATTTTGCAGGACGACATCTAAAAACTCTTGATTAAACTAGCTACGTGGCGGTCCACATGCCATATCAACACAAGTCGCGTGCGTTACTGCAGTTTTCAAACATTCCGCGCCGAAGAACAACCTTACTGATCGGTCAAGGGCACGGTATTATATTATCTGTCATTGTATTGAGTAATCATAATGATACTTTTGTTCAATATATAATGACTTAAACTTAATTGTATACATTAACGCAGATAAGTAAGAGGAAAATACATTAACGACAACTCCATTAATTACTGTAATATGTTGGTCCATTGCATGAGGTAAGCGCATAAAAGTAGCAATAAATGTTCCCACTTCATCAAGTGTATTATTTTACTACTAGTTTAGTTCGTGGCATCGAACACACCATGCAGTGTATGTTACAATATCAGTAAAATAAAATTCTATATTTACTTCCAATTTACTTCCTTTTATTTGAAAGATTGGGATATATAAGAGGCCGTTGAACGAATTTTTCTTTTGGAAAACTATTCATTTTGCTCGCCCAGGTATATTAGAGACGTAATGTTTTTTATTTAACTTGAGTCATTCAACCGGCATATTACCTGACTAGGCTAATAAATCAATTGTGATGTATAAGGTAAGGCAGGTTTCATATACGACGTGTCTTTTACACGGGCAGAAGCCATCTTATTTGCATTTTATTGAAAAGCAGTATTGTTAACGTTACATAACATAACTGAAACTTATGTACTGCAACGTGTCAGCTATGATCAGTCTATATGTACATGCACGCGTATTCGTGATCGTGTTAAAAATATTGATTTGTATTTCATGACAATTACCCGAACTATATCACATATTCTTGTCCATATCAGCTTATAACAAGGCCTACGCTGCAGTAATGAAATAACGTAATGCTCAATTTTGTTTATTACACGGGTGTTATTACACTAGTTATATAACTGTAAAATGATGTCATTTTTGTGACGAAATGACATAACTATTCCAGCGAATTTCTTCAGTTAAACTCTTTAACAATGTGAAAAAACGGTGAAAAGAGCATACAATCAAGAGAATATTTGTTGGTCATGTTATAAATACAATCTTAGATTTGTGGTATTTTTGTATTGAATTTATTAAACTCGTCATCTAAATAAAGATAAAAACTCGGCAAGGCTCGTTTTTATCTTTATTGAGATATATAGGATCTTGCATGAGTGGTCGTTTTGTTTTGAATTTATTAAACGAGTCATCTAAATAAAGATAAAACGAGGCTTGCCGAGTTTTTATCTTTATATAGATGACGAGTTTAATAAATTCAATACAAAATGACCACGAATCTAAGATTCTATTTATAACATGACCAACACATTTTCTCTTTATTTTATGCCCTTTTCACCTTTTTATTACAGTGTTAAAGAGTTTAACTAAAGAAATTTGCTGGAATAATGACATCATTTCGTCACAAAAATGACGTCATTTCACATTTATATAACTAGTGTAATAACACCCATGTAGTAAACAAAATTGAGCATTACGTTATTTCACTCCTGGAGCCTAGGTCATGTTATAAGATGAGTTTAATAAATTAAATACAAAACGACCACTCATGCAAGATCCTATATTTATCAAATATCTCACTTCAGCACTGTATAGATGGCTGAAAGTGGCACAAGACCTGATGAATCGGAAAGATTCCCAAGACAGGGCAGTATGTCCAGCAAACAAGACTTGGTAAGATGATAAGTCGAGTGCAGTTTGTGTCCAGTACACAATGACAATTAACGCATAGTTTTCCCGTTTATATGTCTGCGTTTCCCCTACCCCTATTATATTTCTTAATGACATTTCAATCAAGATGTTTAATGTTTGCATAACTAAAGGCAGATATACGTTAACATCTTTAGAAAAAAGAACAACGGTAAATTTATACTGTATATCAATAATTGGTCCCAAATTAAATACTTTACTTCTGTACAAAATGTGAAACATTAAAAATGAATACATCCGTTCTCATGAATCTTCTTATAACCACTTTTCAGTGTCTGCACGTGCCAAAGTACGACACAGCTTTTTGGCAAACGTTTTTCACAGTTTTCTTTCAAATTATTAAAAAAAACTATTTAAACATCAATATATTGTATTTACAGACATAACAATTAAAGTTTATATAATTTCGTTAAATTATGCAGCTTTAACCATAGCAATTTAGTTTATTATCAATAGTTATAACATTATTCGTTCCGCATTTGCAATTTCAGATAATAGAGATTTAAACATTATATGTTTAGTATGTTTATGAATGGATGTCATAAATATATATGAACTCGCCGTTGATTACCGTCTATATTTTCAGTGTCTTTATTTCAATCCACTTAATACAATTTATTAATTAATTCATGGTTGGCAATACTTGTACCGACTATTGGATTATTCACTGAGAACATGCACACGAAATTGTAATATATTTTCACAAGATAAAACTTAAGAAATACTATTTTTCTATCATGGTTTGTTGTCGAATAGCCCACAGTAAGGAGTATAGATGCGTAGGAATTAAATCACGAGTGCGAAGTAACACGCATCTATACAAATTACTGTGGGTTATTCGACAACAAACCATTATAGAAAAATATTATTTCGATTCTAACACGATTCTGATTGATTTGGTTCAAGCTTTAGGACGTAACTATATTTTTCAATACTCCGCCTTTCTTAGTACAAAGTTCACTATTTAGTGACGTCATTGATGTGTACAAACATATGACGTCGTTTTCATTCATAAATATTTTGCAAATGACGTCACTTTCATTGAAAACAACAATCGTAGAAACTTAATGACTGCACGTTTATTGATGCTACTGAAAAGCTGACATGCTATAAATGTTTTCTGAATTACGCTTCCTAACCAATAACATTCTTTGTAGGTGTGGTTATGCCACTTATCACCAAATATACAATTTGTTATTTCATTACATTTATACATGCTACATTTATTACATTTCTTTCAGAGCGGGTTTTAGCACGTGCATTTTACTGCAATATTTTCTTTATTTATTCGGAACTATTTTCGAAACATTAAGCTCCGCCCATAAGTTATTGCAGAATAACCCACGCTTGATTTCCTTCTTTGTCTATAGAAAACAAGTCGCGTGCCGTGTTAGAATTTTAATTTGCTAATACATCGAATGGTATGGCCGTAAAAGAATAATTTAAATTGGAATAATTTTAGTATCGCTGATTTATTTGACGACTAACGATGTAATGTTATTTATGACATGTAGCGTGTTTCTAATTGAAACGTTTTTTAGATTCAGTGGGAAAATGCCTCCGTTGAGACATGTACTATACTGAGCTGGCTCGGTTACGGACAGGAGATCATACAGGCTCGGAGAGACGCATACCGGGAGTATGGCAAGCTGGGGACTGCACGGTTTTGTGGAAAGGCAACGTATATTATTACGGGTAGCAAAGGTGAGGGGCTGAGCAGCTACTTGGAAAGTGATGTGGATACACTGATTGTACATAATAGAGTGATCTGTTTAGAAGATGATGTGAATTCAAGTTCCTTTCCTGGGGAGATAACCGTGTTGAGATCACTCAGCCGCAGGAGTTACCATGGTCACTGTAGACTGCTACTGGAGGGACGCGGTACAACAATTCTCAGGCAATTAAATGATGCGTTTTGTGATGACGGATATGGTCGCGAACTTTTGAGCAGTGACTTGTTTGTTAATAACTGGTCGAACGAACGCTTGACTGAGGGCATGGTGCAGCATGAGCGTGCGGGACCGTCAATTCCTAATACATTGCTGGGATACTTGCACCATGACGAAGTACATGCATTACATTACTACTGCCCCAACATTCTGTCAAAATGGGCCGCAAGACCTCGCCACTGGCCGCCACCGGAAGTCGCTCAGAGGGTCGTATCACTTGGGGCGGTTCTTACGCCTGTTGGATTTAAAGGGAGTGAATATCAACATGTTGAATGGAGAGTGTGTTTTAACGTCGGTGAGATCGAACTAATTAGCAATCTAAATGACACTCAAACCAAATTGTATGTTTTATTGAAAATGATAAAGAACGATGTATTACATCCACGTAAGAAAGAAGTTACATCGTACACATTGAAAAACATCGTTTTATGGATGGCGGAAAATAATCCTCAAGCCTCGTTTCATAAAAAAAGTATTTTGCAGTGGTTGCATGAAGCATTGGATGCGCTTAGAGTTGCATTGATCACCTTAGAGCTACCATACTATATGATTCCAGAAAGGAATTTGATGGCAACCTCTGGACTGGATGAGGAACAGCAACGCACATGGATATCAACGATTACAGATATGCTCAATGAAGGTCCTAGGGTGATACTCAGACTTCCAAAGATACGACAATGCATCGTAGCTCACCCTGAACCATTACGATGGTACAGCGGGAGGAGAATTGAGCTTGAAATGCTAACGCTCATGCGCTTTAACAGAAAGTTAATCTGCATGGATGAGAACGGGGAGGTTGACGATACCGATGCGATTATGCAGGCATTAATAAGACGAGAAAACGAGGTTATAACGGATGTTCGCGTGAGGATGATGATGGAAGGGAGTCGAGTTATCAACGCAAGGGCTATTTTTAATAGAATTCTGATGTAAAACGTTAACGATGATCAATAGATCACTAACAAGGCGCGGACAACACGTAATTATAACTTTTGAGTACATACTATCTTTAACGAATCACCGATCATTGTTGCCAAGAACGTGAAAATTATACAACTTATCGTTATAGTGATTTGTTCAGTAATTGATGTTTGACTTGCAGACGTTCGTTTCACTTTCTAAAAATGTGCACAATTTTACAAAAGATGTGTTTACAGTAGGCTGTAAAATTTACCGAAACAATAAATGTCGATACAATTAATTGAAAAATGTCAATCGCATAGATGACAGTAGTTTGCAAAATAAAGTTATGTAAAGTAATTTTACTATATTGTATATATCTTAATAAAATATGTATGTATCGCGCTTGGAAACCAGCGGTATAATTTCAAGCTATGCATATATATCTTTTTAGAACTAATAGTAGTAACTCATTTTGTCAGCGTATGTAGAAATGTGACTTGTGGTTATTTGCGTAAGCATGTAAGGAAATAAAGTGTGTTTGTGTCATTTGTATCTCATCTTCTTATCTAAATGTTCACTTGGTTTATGGTTGGTATTGTTAACGCATTTGCACTGAATGAATATATGTGTTACTGGCAGTTACTGAAAGTCCACTGGTATTGTTGTAATTGCTGTAAATGTATCGACAATATTCTTGTTTTCCTTGTTGAGTAGAAATATTGTTGTGATTTGTAATATTGATCAAAAAGTATTGAACACATTTTTGCACTTATCGATACAAATGGTGCATACCTGTGTTCATTCCTATTATTAAAATGTCTTCAATAACGCTATTGTTGCATTCACAAATAAGAAATAAAGTGCAGTTGTTTTATGCGAATTGATTAAACTATTTTTCATGTGAATGTATAATTGCTCGTGTTTTTTACTGGACAAGTGAATGTAAACTTTTATTGAACACGGATAATCTGTTTTCATCAAAACACATAGTTTGTATTGAATCTAAAGATACAAAGATGTATGTTATAGTATTGATGTTTTTATGCGGAAATATTTTCATACATGATAAACGTAATGGTTGATTTTCGTTAATCTAATTATACCGTTAATCTCGTTTTGCTCTAAGCGTGTGTATCCTTATGTAAGTTTTCTTTTTGTTAGTTTTTTAAAGAGGCTGTTTTCGGAGAAACTCCGAGCTATTGCCATAGCCAACTCGTCGTCCGCCGTCCGCCGTAGGCGTCGTTCTAAAACCTTAACATTGGCCATAGCTTTTTAAATATTGAAGATAGCACCTTGATATTTTGCATTCATGTGTATCTCATGGAGCTGCACATTTTGAGTGGTAAAATTTCAAGGTGAACATCTTTCTTAAAGGTATAGGGTCAAAAAACAAAGTCAAGGGAAGTAATAAGCTTTAAAAGGATATAGTTATCTGACCTGCCCACGTATATATTTTTGTTAAATTAATCAAAGCGGCGCAGTAGGCGGCATTGTGATTGCTAAACAACTGGTAGGTAAATCTGAAGCAGAAATACTAACTATTCTCAAAAATGAATTCCCTGAAAGAGAGGCTGAGCAACTCAACATCAAATCAACACCGCCCGTGCAACCATCACCAACGCCCGTTCAACCCACAAAACCAAAACAGGTCATGAACCCTCCTCCCACACAACAACAACAATCACAGCAAGCAAAAACCCACAACCAAACCATTAACGCAAACAACCCGGTCACCCCCAAACAACAACAACAACAAACACCACGACGCACACAACTCCAACGTCACTACTGGCAACCTAAAAACCATGAGAGCTCGCCTCTACACATCCATAGGAAAAAACTTAATCTGAACCGGTACCGCCCGAATCCTATCAATATGCGACATAGCCATCACAGAAGGCAAGTGCTCGCGCCGCCGTTCCCGATATACTTCCGCCACGCGTACGGTTTATATTAATAGAACAACCCCTTAAGCTTGTACAATCTCCCAATACAAGCCCCTCAATGGCTACGACAGCACCAAATATTACTTCAAATCTTACCGTAATGTCGTGGAACGCCCGAGGGGTTGGCTGTCATGATACCAATAACAAATTGTATGAGCTCCAAAATTATGTAAATAATAATGAGATACATGTTGTATGCATCCAAAAAACAAACTTTAGAAGCAAAAATAAACAAGTTCAATTAAAAGGATACCAAGAACCCGTGAGATCAATAGAAGCAAAAAAGGCAACGGCCACGGGGGTAGCTATATATGTAAAATTGGGAATCCCATTTACTGAAATCAAGATTAACCAAGATTGCCCGATTGAGTCGTGTGCTATCACACTCTACCTCGATAAAAACCTGTCCTTTCGTATCTAATGTGTATACGCTCAAACTGTAGAAAATACTCTCAAAAACTACTCAAATTTTTTTCACTCTTTAGACCATAGACAAAACAATATTATCATTGGCGATTTTAACCTCAAACACCCTTGCTGGAACCCCGAGGGCGATCCACGATGTGATGATCATGCGGAAAATCTATTAAAATTACTAAATAACACAAGCCTCAATTTCTTAAACGACGGACAGGTCACGAGACTGGCCGACCGCGCCGGCCATTCTGACAGCGCGATCGATCTCGCCCTTATATCAGCTAAATTACAAGCGATAAGCGACTTCAATGTACTCGACAATTCATTTGGTAGCGACCATCTCCCTATCGTGGTGAATTTAAAACTGAAAATTGAACACACCCTTCCGTCAATACAACATAAGTGGAAAATCCATAAGGCTACACCTGATCAATGGAATAACTTTAAAGTTCAATGCAATAACGAATTTCTGCCCAACGAAGATAATACTGACTCTAACACTCACTTCCATTCCTATCTAAATAAACTCACGACAGCGCTAGACAGTTCTATTCCCATAGCCAACAAAAAACCTAAAAAAATTAAACGCCCTGTACCTTGGTGGAATGAAGAATGTTAAATACCGCGAAAAAAGCAGGAAAAAATGCATCAGAATCAGAACGGGTCCCAAATATGAAAAACTTAAAGAAGCCCGCGCTACGGTAAAACAAGTAATTAAAAATGCAAAACTAGATAGCTGGAACGAGTTCTGTAACAATCTTTCGTATAAAACCACTAGCAAAGAACTTTGGTCTCAAGTACACCGTATGCAAGGCAGACCGCCTCCTATAACTCCGATATTCCGCATCAATAATGAAATACTTGTAACAAACGCCGATAAAGCTACGGCCTTAGTACACCACTACCAAACGGTAAGCAGCGACGAAGGCTACTCTCGAGCCTTCATTGCGCGAAAACTTAAAACTAAAAATGAATTTCCAGAATGGCTCGAATTTCATACACAGACCAAAACTCACAAATACATTTCGCCTTTTAGCTTATTCGAACTAGAAACAGTCTTACTGACTTGTAAAAATGGCGCGCCAGGTGATGATAATATACATTACAAAATACTGAAACAACTCCCTCTCTCTGCAAAACAAGAGCTCCTCGCCTTATACAATAAATCGTGGGCCGAAGGCACCCTCCCTGATGAATGGCATGAGGCAACAATTATACTGATCCTCAAACCTAATAAACCCAAAGAATCTCCAGCCTCATACCGGCCGATCTCGTTAACATCAACATTCACAAAACTAATGCAAAAAATGATTAAACCCCGATTATGCGCTTATCTTAAAAAAAAACCTAATTTCGAAAAATCAATCAGGGTGTAGAGCTCACCACTCGTGCGAAGACCATATAGTGCGCCACGAAGCCGACATCAGAAGAGCTCAAAATCTAGGCCAATCGGTAGCAGCCGTTTTCTTAGATCTCACTGCCGCGTTCGATAAATTATGGAATGAACATGCGATTCTTATGCTACATACACTAGGTATAGAGGGCACCATGCTCAAATGGCTCGCAGCCTTCCTCACAACGCGGAAAATAAAAGTAAGACTACATGACGCGACTTCCGAAACGGTCGACACAACAAACGGCTGCCCCCAGGGAAGTGTTCTCTCCCCCATATTATTCTCCGTTACAATGAACTCGCTAGAACGCACGATTCATAAGCATAATGCACAAAATAAAACAGGCCTAATTGATCTTTCCCTCTTTGTAGATGACAGTGCCATATGGACTACCTCATGGTCGCCTAAACTAGCAATTGATAAAATTCAAAACGCCCTGACTGCTATAGAAACTTGGAGTGCATCATACGGCTTTCAAATTAATCCCTCTAAAACTCAAGCAATTGTTTTTTCTAACCGCGCATCCAAAACAACTTCTAAAAAAATCACAGAACTTCCGATATTAACACTATGTGGCGCTACGCTCCCGTACCTCGACAAAATTACTTTCCTAGGAATGACATTTGATAAATACCTAACATGGGAAGAACACATCCTCAAATTAACAGTGCGCTGCCAGAAAGATCTTAATTTTCTCAAATGCATCCAAAAAAATAACTGGGGCACAGACAAGAAAGCACTGATGAGTATTTACAAAGCCACTATCTGGGCAAAGATAAATTACGGAAGCCTAGCATATAACTCAGCCAGCGATACACTACTTAAAAAGCTACAAGTTATCCAAAACACGGCACTCAAAATAATCACGGGCACACGTAAAACCACAAGCACCGTTCTTATCTATCTCGAGTGTGGAATGCTTGACCTGGACCATCAAAGGCAAATAAATCAAATGAAGTATTACGCGCGCACTAATCCTATGGAAAACAACCTACCGATCAACTCAAAGATCACCGAAGACCCGGCCTACCGTAGACCTAAAAGTCGCATTGGAGACCCGTACGCGCAAAATGTCCGAGCGCTTAATTTATACTATAAAATTAACGAAATTGAACTCCAACCACCTACCTACTACAGCCTTAGTGAAATAGTAAAACCTGACATCGACTTTCATCTATCAACACTGATTAAAAAATCCGAAATCGACTCCAATAGCGCAACCATAGCCTTAAATTACATAAATAATACATACGGCGGGTATACACAGATTTTCACAGACGGTAGTAAAAACGAGGATTTAAAATTAGCCGGCGCTGCGTACGTAGTATACAACCCTCAAAATGCCATTATCCACCACAACAGATTAAAACTTAAAAAGAACTTTCCATATTTGCCTGCGAGCTAGCAATAATTAATGACGCAGTAAGGTGGCTTAACACGCTTAACACGCACGAACAGACAAACTACGCGATTTTAACCGACTCTCTTAGCGCATTGCAAGCACTACACGCAGGATCCTCGAAAACGCGACCAGATTTGATATACGCAGCTCTAAAAGGTATCTCAAAACTGACTAATAAAAACATATCTCTTAAACTTATATGGATACCTAGTCATGTAGGCATCCCGGGCAATGAATACGCAGATAAACTTGCCAAGTTCGGATCCCAAGACGGCCTACTCTCTGAACTAAAACCCAGCGCACGCGAAATTATAGCCATTATAAACCAAAAAGCGTACAATGAACAGGACTACAAATGATCAAAATACTGCACTGAGCATGATTTACCACTTATCACTAACCCCAGCCATAAGATCCATATCTATAGCCCCATTAAGCAAGAAGATAGGGCATATACGCGTATGCGCTTAGGGGTGACTAGGTTACACGGTGATAGCTACGAAACTGTTCTGTGCCCCAAATGCAGTGTCCAAGACACCTTCGAACATTTATTCTTCATATGCCCTCAACACGCGGCCCAAAGACTAGAACTAAGTGCAGGTATAATAGCAGCATATAACAATATCTCTGTTAAAATTGATCGCCGTCTACTGTTAATGCCGCCGAACAAGATCGGATCCGTTATAAGACATGTCTTTAAATTTTTGCGAGATACGGGCGGGGTATCTCAATAAAATATAAATACACTAATTACATCGCACATTAGACAAACAGTTGAAATACTCCGCTAAGCGAGCTTCCACTGCGTATGCCTTATTAAACTAAAATATAAATATTACAGTTAAATACACAGCAATCTTAGCAATCTAAATATTATAAATATTACAATATAAATACACTAGATAAATTGCTTCCCTAACAACCTAAATATTAAACCGTAGACCCTTGTGACTGCTGAAAGCGGGAGTCCCGAGTGGGACGCCGCGGTGATGCGGGAGACGCCGCAAGAGAGAAAATTTTATAATAGTATATATATCTATCGATTTATCCCAAGATTTTATACAGACATCATATATCCGTAACAATATCTCTTCGTCCCCATACTAATAGTAACTTAAGGTTTAATTCCCATATATATTGCAAAACAAACATAAATATGTACGGAAAGGACAATTTTTACTATTTTTTGCGTAATTCAATTATCTCCCTTGCAAAAAACAAGATATAACGCAATTCGCATTAAACGAACAATTATATGAACACCTTATTTCTGTACCAATAGCCATTTTTACTTAATACTAATAGTAATTTATTTTTCAACCCACCACTTGAAAACAGACACAAATAAAAGGAAAAAAAAGACTCATTTTGGAACATTAACGGCTTAGAATTACCTCCCTTGCAATATAAAGCATATATGGAAATACCCCACAAACGCTCGAAACTTCAACCATTTAGCGTCACAAAATCTATTCTGTTAAAATTAAGGCTAAAACTAGATTCATACCTGCACTTAATCTATAAAATAAAGCGATACAGTAGGGCATATTAACCAAACCAGAATCTTCTTGCATAAATTATCTTCCTTAGGCTTATCCGAAATAGCAAAAAAATGCGTATAAACAAGTCGCGTAACTTTCAAAAGTGCGAATAAAGCGCGTCCCGGTGCCGGACTAAAAACACATCTAGGTAACTACATAACATTTACCCTCTCTGCCGGACCCCGTCCGTGGACTATAGCCATAAAGGGGCCCTCTGGGCGGGCACGGATGACTGGTCACTTCTATGTGTCAATAAGGCCGCTCGCCCGGGCCCGCACAGAGTGAACCTACGGTATTATCACGGCCTGAGCATAACGCGGATATGACAACCGACCTATAGTTACTCCGTCGCAGGGCATAGCCAACGGGTCACACCTGTGTGTCAGTGGGGCCCCCTGGTCTGTGCCCTGTGACGACGCCACGGATGGGCAAGGGCTGACAAGCTACACATTATAACCCAGTAAAACAACAACAACACTCTCTTAATAAAACGACGGAAGGGATTACGGTACCGAATATAACTGTCAACCAAATCATGAAATGTATCGGCCGCCTGTCTCGTTAACAACCGCGACCGTACACCATAAACGCAATTTAACCCTAAGGGCATGCTATCAGAATCAATGACGGATAGGTACGCTTGATAAAAATATAAACGAACATCTGTAACCACTATGTAACGATATGGACAAATCTAAAATCCCCCCTTTGTAAACCAAAAAATCGGGCTAACAGTATCCGGGTTCCGCGAGACCCTCCCCCCCCTGTGCCGGTCCTCGTTATTTAAATTTTTTTCCGCTGCACCCAGCACGCCGACGACGACGGTAGTGGGGTAAGCACGCAGACACTACACTTTCGCACAGAGACGGAAGCCGCATTAAGTGCGCACTCAGGTAACTCAATAGAGAAACCTTCAGTACAACCCCTTTAGATGTAGATATCACAACCATGTATTTTATATATGCATTATATTAAAAAATGTTGGATGGAGCGTGTCGGCTGGGGTGGTGAGGCGCCCCCCCCCCCCTCTCGCACTGTGGCTCTGTCGACACGACCCACCCAAGATTACCAAAAAAAGAAAAGTGATGATAATTAGTATATTTGTTTCTCAGTGTATAGATAGAATAACTTATTGCAGTCCATTTATTTACTAACCATTGTAATAGCCAAAATAACACATAGAACTGCTGCCTCTGATATCATACATAACCAGAACCAGTAAAGCGCTCACTCTCCTAATACCAAACTACCATAACCACAGTCCATCTCTTCTATCATCAAATAAATGATATATCAAAAACAAAGTCTGGCCCACACAACACCACAGTGCCACAGGCAATCACCTCAGAAAGAAGAAAGAAAATCTCGAAATTGTCTAAGCCCACAAAACAAAATAGTCATCTTGGTCCATTTACACACACTCAGTCCCTCTTTTCTATCATCTAGTACATGATCTGTCAAAAATCTAGTCTGACCCTCACAACAATATACAACCATTTCCCAAAATAGCAACAGAGAGTGCCCAAGCTACTATAAAATATGACACAAGGCAGCAGATCTGTATATGTACCAATACTAACACTATATACTAATATGTCCTCAGCGAGAGACGCTACATGCCGTCCCTCTTGAAAGATACTGAAAAGAATGACTGTTTGCAGTTCATTTGTACACTAACCATTATATGTTCCTATGTAGCCGGATCGAACCCTTAGCTCGACATACCCTAGACCAGACCACGATACTAACCTGGCATATTACACAAACACATAGGAATGCTGTCTTTGCTTTTATAACCAGAAACCCTAACGTGTGCGCTCTCCCTAATACCAAATTTACTCAAACTCAGCCCCTCTCTTCTTTCATCAAATAAATGACCTATCAAAACTAGTCTGGCCCTTACAACACCACAGTCTCACAAGACACTTAACACATCAATAAGAAAGAATTTACAAAGAGATTGTCTGCCCCCCCAACGAACTAGTCATCTCGGCCCAATCAAACAAACATAGTCCCCTTCTTCTATCATCAAATACATGATCTTTCAAAAACTAGCCTGCCCTTCGCAATAACATCCAAACTATATACCAAATAGCAACAGAGAGAGCCCACGTTACCGCAAGTTATGACACAAGACAGCAGAACTACACATGTATATAAGTACCAATACTAACACTATGTACTAATATGTCCTCCGCGAGGGACGTTAAACGGGGATGCAGTGTATCGGTGCTATACACCGGGCACTTAAAAGAACCAGGGGCGCCTCTGGAATCGGGGCGTTTCCTGTATCCTGCTCGAACCCCCACTAACACCTCTCATGGGGCGGAGAGCACAACAACCACACTTGTGTTAATGAAAGCTAGAATACAGGACATAATCTATAATACTATGAGTTTTACAAGTTAATATCAAACATAAATAAATCATATGATATATCAACGGCGTTTTTAGATCATTTATTTACTTTACCTATCCAATTATAATAGCAAATACAACATAACTACAAAATTAATACATCCCAGCTTGATACATGGTCTGGATGTTTGGCAGGCGGGTGGGAAAGAACGATGGTGACTCTGGGTAGGGCTTTGGGGGGCTCCATGGTTGGTTCTTGACTGATTTGTTGTCGCGCGCAGCGAGTGGGTGGATGAGGGTGCTTGTCTCGGGGGTCTCCAGCGGTTGGGTGCTCAGGCCGGGGCCGTATGTGGGAGCGGGGGGGGGGCTCGGTCTCGCTCGGCGTGGGTGCGCTTTTGCGGGGGCGGCGGGTTCTGCGATCTGGGAACTGCACCAATATACAACCCTTCACGACTGACCGACGACCGTAAATAACCGACAGACACCTCCTCTTCCGCTCCAGACAAATGCACAACAATCACATACCACACACTATACACAACCATACACAGATCACCACCAAGGAACCCGGAACACACGGACGTGGCGCTCTCATACGCGCCACCTGTAATGAGTGGGGGTGTGAGAGCGATACGTGTGTGTGTTCCGGGTCTTACGTACCGGGTGGTGTTGGGATGTGGGTCGCGTTGAGTGTCTTGTACATTAGTAATGTGCGGGACACTCGGCGGGATCCGCACCTCATCACCACCTTTAGGTTGATAGCACATTAAGGTCTCATTGGCCAATGTGCACGGAACTCTTTTAAAAATTAAAGTATTTGGCGAATACCCGGGAAGCCGGGGTAAATTTGACCTACTTTGGCTCTAAAATTAATCTTTTTCCCCTGAGAGGTCACAGGGGCAGGTCGGGCTACCGTAACCTCGTGAAGAGGCCAGTAGGACCTGTAAATAAACTCTGAAACACACACAGGCGGCATTGTGTTTCTGACAAACACATTGTGGTTAAGGTCAAGGTCAAGGTCATCCTTTACGGTCTATGGTAACAATTACAGATTTAATGGAAGTAATTAGCTTTAAAAAGGTAGAAAAGTATTCAATATTGAACCAGCGGTATAATTTCAATCTTGCGGAAATGGAAATACGTTTTATACGCTGTTGAACTAGATGTTTAATTAATTGTTTTGTACTATTTCAAAAAATGCAAATAATTGTTTATTAATTTGATAAAACTGGGCATAATGCATGTGCGTAAAGTGCCGTCACAGGCTAATCAGGGACTACACTTTAAGCACAAGCATTATGCCCAGTTTTCTCATAACGCGACTCATTCAAGAACAGCGCTTGATTATTTGATGTTAATATTCGCGATAAAGGTTAATCAAGTGCATGAGAAACGTTTTCTGACGAACATATTTAATCCTTATTGGTATTCTTAATATTGGGCGCATATCATAGCGGTAATGGTGTGAGCCGCGCTCTGCGAAAACTAGGCATAATTCATGTGTTGAAAGCGTCGTTTCAGCTTAGAGTTTGCAAACCACACATGCTAATCAGCCACTTTCCGCCTAAACTGGATTCTTAATATGAAGATACTTTTTTACAGCGAAAAATACCATTAACGCGATATGTATCGTATCTGATTAGCATGTGTGCGGACTGTACATGATAATATTGAAGGACGCCTCACACACATACGTTAACCCCCGTTTTCCCAGAACGCGTCTCGATATATATCTAGCTGTTTCGGAAGGTAGCCGCCAGTGTCAAACCGCGCCTACATTCGTTATCCCGCTCCAAAGATAAACGTCATAGCCCCCGTACATAAAGACGATTATATTTTGCGTTTGTGTAGAGTATCATTAGAGTTAGCGGTCACTGCGTATTTTGCACAGGAACACCTACCCCGAGTGTTATATCATACGTTTGTTTAACGAATTGTATTACGTTTAGCAGTCATCGTGTAAGATGCACTGACATACATACCGTGACTGCTATATTTTACGTGTGTTTCATGCAAAAAATGCAAATACAAGCCATCCCGCATTATGACTATTAACACCTTCTGTGACTATGTGAATATGAATGATAAAGTATAGTTCGCCAATATTAACGTGGCACTGACCTTTATGTTTGACAATATTTAGGTAACGATATTAAAGCGAGTTTAATCTGTTGAAGAGTACCTGAGTGAGTGCACTGTAACGGTCTCACTAAACAAATGCAAAACGCGCAAGAATACAACCAAATGAAATATTGACCACGATCAATGAGTACAATGTTGAATAGATGGGTTGTTGTAATTGTTTGATTGTATTTTTGGTTGGACCTTTTTGTGTTACTTTTCATTTTCATAGAATACAGCGTCTACAATGCTACACCCGAATCGGTTAACATCTCTAATGATATTGATCACGTAAAGAATTATATTATGACCCATTAGCGGGGGTTGCATTATCAGGAAACAGCACATCAGTTTTCCGCTTGCGGGTCATTTGATATACCGAGTTACTGATCTGTAGCCTGCAGACTAAGAAAAATAAATCCTTCAATACATATCGAATATCACTACTCATCCACATATTTCCTAGTGCAAACGACTTCTTAAAGGGACATGTTCAAAGATTGACGCATCGAAAACAAAATCGAATTTTAGTTGCGAATTCCTAAAAACAACTTTAGTATTTATATTGCGGATGATACTTGAAAATGCTGTGGTCAAAATAGAATTATATATTTATCAGTTGATTTTTATTAAACATTCATTATGCATTGTTTACGTGAACAGATTGAACAGTTTGAAATGTTCTATGTTTTTTATAAAGATAACTGACAACACGACACAATATAACATACAGCCACTTTAGAAAAAGAAGAATGCTTTTCCACAAGCATTCGGTTGCAAAAGGATTCAGATTGACATCGAGATAGATTTATCTCTTTTCGTATTTCGTCCGTGTGGTTTATAATGGCTTGTAAAGACATTAAATGGAGTGCCTTTTTATGTACTCAAACAAACGTGATTTTAAAAACTTTACATTAAATGGCAGATATGCGCGGGGAAAAGAAACCTCTTAAGTCAAGACGCACATCTTAGATAATACGGATACATTAATAAATGCTTATTGTCTGCGTTTTTAAGATATGAAGATTTAATAAACCTATGTTTAAGAGACGCGGTCACATAATTGTCTACTGTATTTTATGCATGTATGTTTTTCAACGTCTTTTCCAAAGTATCCCTTGTGAGCTAGGGAGCCTTTAGAAGATCTTCTCCGTAGATATCAGGTACTCGTTCTACCAGGATAGCGGAGAATGTTACATACAAGCTGGGGCTAACGAAACAATCTAGCTTATATTAATAGGATTGACTTCTTTCTTACCTTGACATCGTATAACAACGGAATTACAAACATGAACAACAATAGCGTGAAAAATTGGATTCAGGCAAGCAAATAGTCGCCCCAAAACGAAATATGATATTCATTATTCAAACCTCAGGGTATGGGGTAAAAGATATAGCGTTGACTGCTTCGTATACCAGAGAAGGAGAAAAACATAAGGTCTAATGGTCTCTGTACATCAAACATAAGGTCTAATAGTCTCTGTTCATCAAACATAAGGTCTAATGGTCTCTTTTCATCAAACATTCGGCTAATTTTCAAACCGGTTATAATCCCCGATGCTTTGCATTGACCGTTCTGATACGGTGATCCCTGTTTAATTAGTATATTTTTATGCTGCGAGTTATGTTATGAAAGTTGTTAATAAGAGTCGTGTTCTGAGAAAACTGGGCTTAATGCATGTGCGTAAAGTGTCATTACAGATTAGCCTGTGAAGTCCGCATAGGCTAATCAGGGACGACACTTTCCGCTTTTATGGTATTTTTAGTTTCAAGGAAGTCCCTCTGTGCCGAAAATCAAGTTAAGGCGGAAAGTGTCATCCCTTATTAACCTGTATAGGTTAATCTAGGACGACACTTTACGCACATGCATTAAGCCCAGTTTTCTCAGAACGTTACTCACAAAATCAAGACAACTATCTCCTGATAGAGTTTCTGGATTCAAAAAATGTTTCCTGCTTTTGTATAATTTCTACTATAAAGTTATACAAAGGAAAAACATGTATGCGATATTTATCGAGATTTAATTTAAATAATGAACATATGGCATTCGAAGAGTGTTACCCATGTCCAATACAATTTTAACCCATAAGATCGCATCCTGCCTCGACGACTATCCCATTGAGTGTTCCATTGGAATCAAGAGCTCTCTGATATAATAGAACGTTACCATGTAAACAGTTTTCATTTAGCGTTGTCCACTGTGACAGTTAACCATCCAAATGTAACGATGCATACAATTCAAACTCAATTTGAAATTACTGCTCGCAACTTATATGAAGATAGTTTAAATATGGGGACCATACATTAACCTATCTGCTATCACGTCCCTGTGCTTTTGCAAAACAATGCAACACCTCTAAAATATCATATACTTCTTGATAATATAATTATGTAAATATTAAATAGTTCCTACTATTATAATTTATTTATAATGTTTAAAACTATTACATTTTTATAGAGTATAGAACAATAATAAGTTTCTTGGTATTGCATATGCACATTTAATTTCTAGTATTGCAAAGGAAGTAAACACATCCGCCGACCCTTGTCTACTAGATACCTCGAGTGTTGTGTCGGTGTAGACCACCGCACTTGTATATCAAAACAAACCGGTCAAGTCCTATATCCTTGTTCAATAAAAATCTAGCCGCCTGCGAAAGACATGAGGCCGTACAACACTTACGTTTGTTAATTATTTTAAGGCCTACGTTGTTTTAATTTGGTTTTCATTACCAGCAATAAAATGTTGATTTTTCAAATAACAAAATGACCAAATGGAACATTTTCAACTTTGCACGAATATTAAAAAATATTATAATTTTGATATGAATGCTTCACACAAAACTGTTCATTTTGGGGAACACATAAATGTAGGTAGGTTTTAATCATACACGATCGAGGACACGTTCTAGCGTCAATATAAATAGTGGGACTTGAAAAAGCAAAACATGCATAGTCCTGTAATAGCCTAAGTGCGAATGTCCGTTACTGGCTGTAAATGTAGGAAATGATTTATAAATTGATCACACTGATGTTCAGTTAAACCACTGCTTGTCTGTCCGTGCCTGTTAGTCCACAAAGATGAGCAAGGCTGTGGTTTTCCTCTTCGTCATAGGTCTTATGATCTCCGTAGTGACAGGTAAGACTTGTGTTACAATTCATTCACTTAATTAGTGCTAAAACCGCTACTGCTTCTGCTACTGCTATTGTTGCTACTACTGCTGTTACTGATTATTCTCTTGCTTCTATTAGTGCTACTTTTAAGACTCAATTTTCTTATTTTTTGTACTATACGTTTATATAATATAAAATATAAAGAAGTGAAATTCCAGCTGCTGGAGCAGTATTGAATTTTCATTAAAAACAATGTATTTTTAGCCTGGTGGTCGACGGACTCACCTCTTCGGTTTCCAGACGACTGTAACAGCGAAGCCTTGCGGACCTTTGCGACCAACTGCGGAATCTCGGAGCACTCCATGGTACGCAGTTAATATCTACGATGTACACATTTGTTTTGTTGTTGTTGAACGACCGAATTAACAACTTTTTTGATTATTATTGTTTATCGATTTGTACGGGGAAAGTAGGAAATCTGAAGTCTAGATATTAAACGCTTTACGGTTTGGTTGAGTATACGCTTAAAATATAGAAAAATGAGACATATTAATGTTACATATGGGTCGTGCTCTGTAAAAAGGGGGTTTAATGCATGTGCGTAAAGTTTCTTCCCAGATTAGCTTGTGGACTGCACAGGCTAATCTGGGACGACACTTTTTGCACATGCATTAAACCCTTTTTTTCACAAAGCACTGCAATTATGTTTATTTGTACAATTAGGGGAAACACTACATCCTGAGGGATCCAAAGAGCAATGACATCAACAACATCGTCATAGTGATACCAGATGACTTGCGAGATTTCGGCACGTGCGAGAAGATTGTCCGAGATCTTAATGAGAGATGCAATAAGGATTACTTCGACTACTAACGCTATGTTAACATCAACCTCGGCTTTTCACGTTTCTTCGTCGTGATACTCTTCGATCAGCTTTTTATTAAGACAATACTTAAGTATGTTCTAACTATTTTAACAAACAATCTGGTCTTAATGCATGTAGTAAAAGTTTCATCCTTGTTCTGGCTAATCATGGACAACTCTTTCCGCATTTAGGGAATTGTTCGTGCTAAAGATGTCTTCTCTAAACAAAAGTCCAATAATAGCGCAAAGTGGTGTCCCTGATTAGCCCGTTTGGACTGCTCTGATAATTTATTACGACGCTTTACGCACATGCGTTAAGCCCAGTTTTTCAAGAATTCTGTTAATTTAAACAAAACGAACCGATTGTTTTTAGACTGAGACCAGGAGCTGTAAACTTTTATTTGCCGTAAATATCTGTAAATTCCTAAACTGTGTTTTATGTATTTAAGGCCGCTTCTGCTAATAAATATTATCGTCTCGCACTTGTTGTATTTGTTAAATGAACATACTTTGTCTGTGGAAAGTGTTGCAAAATACACTCACCTTTGATAAAAAGGCTTTTAATACTTTGTATACGATGTACTGGGGTCTGCATTGCAGATATAATAACAGAAAGAAAACACAGTGTTTTGATAATAATTATTTAAAATATGTGGATCATGGGTTTGTCATAAAACCAAGGCTTATTAATTTGTGATTATTGCTTATAGTATTCAAACAGATACATTTGGATATGAACGTACTAGATTAAGCGTGTATTTAAATGGGAAAACCTGGTTTCAAAGACAAGGGATATATTAAATTTGGACCATGCTCTGTAAAAAGGGAGTTTAATGCAGGTGCGTAAAGTGTCATCCCAGATGAACCTGTGCAGTCAGCACATATTGTTCAGGGACAACGCTTTCCCTCTAAACTAGATTTTTGCTAAGAAGAGACTTTCTTGAAAGGAAAAATATCATTAAAGCGGAAAGTGTTGTCCCTGATTAGCCTGTGCACAGGCTAATCTGGGACGACACTTTATGCACATGTATAAAACCCCCTTTTCTTAAAGAGCAGCTCAACTTTAAAATGGCAAATTGACTTTTGCATGCGTGATAATATTTATTTGCAATAAGCTCTTATGGATTAGCAAATATCTCCTGTTTGTTGAACTAATACACGTCTCACGTCATAATAAGTATTTAACATCCATGACTTAAACGGAACATTTAACAGATTATGGCATGTTCTGAAGTTTGCGAACTAATGCTTTAAATTCATGTAAACATCGGAACAAAAGAGTTTCAGTTAAAAACAAAAATTAACCCGTTTATGCCTAGCGTCCTGAAAAAAATGACTTTGCAAACAGCGTAGGCCCAGATGAGACGCCGCATGATGCGCCGTCTCATCTGGGTCTGCGCTGTTTGCTTAAAGGAATTTCAGTAAGTAATATTCTAAATATAGAAATACATATACTAGACATCCCTAATTTTGGAAATAAATTGGTCCAATTAAGAAGGATGGGAGAGTCCACTAGGCATAAATTAGTTAAACTTGAAGAATGAAAAAAACGTTATCCACACCTGGGCTCGAACCACTGAGCCTTGGAGCAAATTCGGCCAATCGTTATGACGGGATAATACACGTATTTTATACTTTACATAGGTAATCCTTGTAATGACACACGATTACACTATAATAAGGATAGCAACAATATGATGAAGATAACAACAGAACTTTCCTAATTATACAATCGTTTCGCCTTTGCAGCGCTTTAGAATTTTCAGGTTTTTAAATCGTCAAACAGATGCATACAATTGATATTTTAGAGCATAATATTTGTCCAGTATTACTGTTTTCTTTAAAAAAAAAACATAGCTTCAACAAAATTTTGCAATTATGAAACAATTTTTTTTATCAATTTTGTAAATTTATCAAAACGTGAACAGGTCCCATTAAATACAATCAATGTTTGAATGATATAATCTTACTATATCCACATTCCCAACGCCAACTGTTGAAATATCCACCAAATATAACTGTTAACTTTACTTTAAATGTATCATTATTTTAAATATGACATATTAATTTTATATTAAAGGCAAGATATTCAAAATTTCCTTTCGGCATCTTACTAATGGTTAATACAACATTTTACATACATTTAGTTAAGTAATTTTAGCATGAAACATGAATGCGAGCATTTAGTACGTTGTCTTGTATAAATTGCTATTAACCCATTTATGCATACCGTCTAGAAAAAAGACCTTGTCAAAAAGCATAGACCCAGATGAGACGCCGCATGATGCGGCGTCTCATCTGGGTCTGCGCTTTTTGCT
Source organism: Dreissena polymorpha (assembly GCF_020536995.1). Classification (NCBI taxonomy): domain Eukaryota; kingdom Metazoa; phylum Mollusca; class Bivalvia; order Myida; family Dreissenidae; genus Dreissena; species Dreissena polymorpha. Next base: position 169,717 of record NW_026273349.1, on the reverse strand, counting down.
TAAAGGAATTTCTGTAAGAAATATTCTAAATATAGAAATAAATATACTAGACATCCCTAATTTTGGAAATAAATTGATCCAATTTAAAAGGATGGGAGAGTCCACTTGGTATAATAGGGAAGAAAAACAATAGTTCAAGTAAAAGGAGAATAATACGAAATGATGATAACTGCATGAACTTGCTATACGGACACCATGTTAAAATCCATACCTAGTTTTTAAGTATATGTTTCTTTGGCATCGACTGCAAATATGAAATCGTACGAAGGTCTGCTAAATGAAAAATAACAGACAACTTTTTGGGGGTTTCTCATTTTTGTTTCCCTATTGACAGCGTAGTTGTTAAGAACAGAAAAATGTTCTGTTCAATATGGATGACAAATCACGCTCAACGTGGCATTTGCGAATACTAATAGACCAACTTATTTAATGCTTTGATCGTCGTAAGCAGCGATTAGCGCCAATGCCCATCTTGTTTGATTAAATCAAATACCCATTTTCCAATCAGGTCTGTACTGTTTAAGAGCAATTTATTTTATTTTATCGAAATTACACCTAAACTGCTTCATTTCAAATAGTCAGATTTGACTTCAAAAATTATCTACACCAACTACTTTAATAAAAAACAATACCTCTATAATATATATATTTTTTTCTTTTTTTTATGATTGTATTTGGTATTGGTAAATCACAAAGACAAGTAGCGGAAACAATGATATCCGTACGTGCTCGGATAACAATAAAGATACAACAATCTTAGACAGAACAGCTAATGCGATCTCGAGAGGCAACCATCGCATAGTTTCTTCCCTTAAAACAAGGGAAATAATTTTAAAAACAAAAGTAGTAATATTTCTAATTATCTATCTTAATGGATGATATATTTAGATGAAATATGTAACTATATGTTTATATTTGTTTTCTCTAAACAAAACATATTCGTGTCATACATATACGAGCATGTTTATAAACATTCGTAGTACGTGTTTACAGTACGGACAAATGGTGATCGCAAATACCAAGTACGCTCACCTGAGATGTATCTCGGTAATGTTATTTTGAAGCCGACTACTTTGAAGCCGACTACGGTCGGTAACATTTGCTTGATCTGGCTAATAATAATAAGAGCGGAACACTAAACCCTCGCTTCCTTAGTATAACATCCCATACACCCTGCGACGCATAATTCTGTACCCTTTAGTAGACATCACACTCCTCGAGATGCATATTCACTAAACCCTTAAAGGCGTATGGTATTTTTACATGATATTCTGACATCAAAGAGAACATACAACAACAAGCACATTCGTTGAATTGATATCCCCTGCCAATATGCTTCTAGAAACAAAACTTTTCTGGACGGATGGACAAAGCCCTTTTACCTCAATGTGTGACCTTGACCTTAGCCCCTAGGATTATGGGTGTTGAATGTGAAGCACCCCAAGATGATTGAGAACAACTATGGCAGGTTTCATGGCATAGTAAAGGAATGACTAAATAATGAATAATTTATCAAATGTGTGACCTTTGACCTCAATGTGTGACCTTGACCTGAGCCCCTAGGATTGTGGGTGTTGAATGTGAAGCAACCCAAGATGATTGAGAACAACTATGGCAAGTTTCATGGTTTTAATGTTAATGGAGATAAAGCTCTAAGCTTATATTAAAAAGCATTCTTTCAAGACACAAAGGGCCATAACTCCGTTATTAACAGATGGTGTACAATGTCATTTGGCGCGCATCATCCTTTTATCCATATATATACTCATACAAAGTTTCAATGAAATCCGCCAAAGCACTTCCAAGATATGGCTCCGTACGGACGGAAAGACGGACGGACGGAAAATGCCAAAACAATATCCCTCCGCCTATGGCGGGAGATAATAAAGGGTAAGTACTCTTATTTAAGCAAGTGTAGTGCTATGGTACCTGTGGCACTTCTCCTCACTGATAACTATACACCAATAAAGTGCCATGTTGAAGTCCTGTTAACTGTCCGAGATATAGCAATAAATTGTAAAGGAATGCACAAACAACAAAGGGATATGTAGGGTAATGGTTACTGTGCATGACACTTCTTCTCATAGATCTATATGCACTCATAGTTTTGGAGTTTCATCTTTTGCTATATTGTATAATTATGTATGATATATGTTCAATTAATAAGAAAAACGATCGTCTCCCTTGGTATACAATTCATTACAGTTTATAAACCCATTTATGCCTAGCGTCTAGAAAAAAGACCTTGGAAAACAGCGTAGACCCAGATGATGCGGCGTCTCATCAGGGTCTTGGCTGTTTGCTTAAAGGAATTTCTATAAGAACTATTCTAACTATAGAAATAAATTTACTAGACATCCCTAGAAGGATGGGAGAGTCCACTTAGCTTAAATGGGTTAACGTTCTTTTGACAAGGTTTTATTTTTAATTATGTCTGAACACATTTGCATTTTTGAACTCCGTGTCACAATTTGATACGGTATTACACCAACATGAACACGTACGACTGTCTGCTAAGTTTAAAATGCTCTAAATAGTAAATTATTAAGCTCTTCGAGCCCATATTAATTGATGCGTTATTGTGCTACGTTTAGGACATTAAATAGGTGATTCCACCACATTTCGATGGAACTTTTGTATATTTGGAAGTTTATGATGTACTTCCACGTCGGAGGCTGCACCATGTGTTCACCAGAAGAGCGCCCCAGCTTTTTGCTCAACTTACTAGACTCACGAAAGTTTGGATTAGTTTTATATTATAGCTGTAATTTCATGCTTTCTAAAGATGTTACTAAATACTAAAATATTTTCATATTTGGCTTGGCCTTGGGGTTGATAATGGGGAGGGGGTAGGAGTAAACTAAGAAAATCCCACAGATCCGGTATGGTAACCAATAACCAAACTCAGATACTTTATGAAACTGGGATCGATCCTGTTCTCAAAGGTAAGATGCGCGTTTTTTACCACTGCGCTTATCGGATAGTCTCGATGCAACTAGCGTGTGTGTGTATTTCAGGCTTGCTGTTTTACAGATACCGCTGGGTCTTAACCCATTTATGCCCAGTGGACTCTCCTATCCTTCTTAATTGGATCAATTTATTTCCAAAATTAGGGGTGTCAAGTATATTTATTTCTATATTTAGAATATTACTTACTGAAATTCCTATAAGCAAACAGCGCAGACCCAGATGAGTCGCCGCATCATGCGGCGTCTCATCTGGGTCTACGCTGTTTGCAATGTCCATTTTTCAGGACGCTAGGCATGAATGGGTTAATGACTCCATCAATAGGCAGACCATGCCCTTGTGAGACGCCAGGAGGAAAATTGATTTTTAGCCGAGTGTGTCTCAACAAACTGATGTGAGCTTTTGACCTTTAAATAACTGTCGGCAACTGTTCAGTAACTAACTGTTCACTCACGTACATAGGTACAACCGCACAGCTGTTGTGGGCAGCTTCACAGGGTGTCTTGTGCAACACAAATAAAAATACAATATATTCGCTATATATTCACTTTTATTCCAAACACAAACATCGATGATAACGTTCATCAATTTAGCGTTCTATTATCAATGGCGATTTATCAATCTAGCGTAGACATTAACGTTGTCAATAGCGGTTATCTGAAAGTCAAACATTCATACCCTCACTAAAATATAAAAATACAAATGCAATTTCATACACACGTATAAACAATTATTCACTTACTGAACAATGCCATCTGTGCCCAAAGCGTTGTGAAACATAGATATACAAAAGCGTACTTTACTGACGAAAATCTTAAAACCAATTGTGCTCTGAAAAGGCGGCATATTTTGCACTTGCATATGATTATTATTTCTAGGGACAGTTTGACCACACAATATGCAGGAATCGCCATTCAATAGATAAATTCAAAGTTCATTGTATTAATATGGAAAGCACGCATCACTCTTGTAACACCTTATCTTTGACATGAACTAGGCCGCAGTAGAATAAAACTGCCACGGACAGTTGACATGATATATTGCTATCAAAATGATAAACCCAAAATTAGAACTTGTACAAACATTCGCAGTATGAAACACCGAGGTAGGTCAAACTTTCACCGGCTGCCCGGATATTTGCAAAAGATATACTTTTGAGTAAAGGATCAGAAGGCGGCGGCCAATGAGACCTTAACATTCGTGTGTCAAAGAAACCATCCGCTGTGGACAGTAACAGAGCCAAATCAACTCCTGAGTCTAAATGGTATTTCTATAACAATCTGGGCATGATTCGTTCTGAGCTTTGATTACACGAGTGTGCAGAGCGTGTGTACAATATGGACGCGTCCGTAAAGGCGAGAGCATCGCCCAACCAATGCGATTGCCTGCTCACAAGAAAAGCCCAAGTCAGTCCAGTCAGTGACTTTACCGCGGTTAGCAACTACTACCTTTATAGCTTGAGTCAATGCCGCTTGTAACCACATGCCCAATTTCTTTGTTTCTAAAGGTGATAATATCATAAGATATTGCATATTAAAGAGGAAATATCCAGCCCTTTATGCTTTTTGCATTACCTAAAGCGAAGTAATGTATTTACTATATACATCCGTCGACCTTACACATAAGATAACTTAAATACGACACTGTAAGAAATGATTTTAAATGACTGATATTGGTACCTGATGAGTATGAGTTAATGTTTTATTATACATTTTATGACAATTTGTGTGTATTGCCTGCTCACAACTTCGCACATACTCCAACCACTTGATGTTTACCAATTCGATCCGTTCAGCGCTCTTATTACGCATAGTACGCAACCTTTATGCATAAACACATGGGTAAGGGGATAAGAAAGTGTGATGTGGCCAGGCGATACGTATTTCAAAGCAGTCAGCCCACTAAACATCAGTTCGGCAGTTAAAAAAGCTGGGATTTTCCCCTTCAACAGAAGCGCCATCTCGGAAGAGAACTATGTCCCATGTGAACCATTTAGGGACGAGACGCCGCTACAAAGAGCGGATACTATGCGAGGGGGGTGGGGAAGGCCATACTAGAATACTTGAAGAAAAAAGTGGTCCAAACTACTGTCACATCCGATAGCTATCCGTGCAGAATAAAGACCATAAAAAGAGCGAACCCAATCCAAGTGGTCGTGAAATTACAGGCGAACAATACATGACTGAAATCAACGAGCTCGACAAGGACAACTTTTCGCAAAAGCTAAAGGAAAGAAGCCAGCACATGCGAATGTTCCAATAACGAATATGCCCTCAAACAGTGACATCTTCCAAGATTCGTAGCCTGGGAATGAAGATGAGGACGATAACGAGGTCTGCTGCGTTTATCAGCAACGCTAGCCACCAACCATTAATGACCGCCCTCACAGTAAACTCCTCAACTGTGGACAATTTGACTTGTGCGGACATCCGCTTCACGTGGAATTCTGTCATGAAAAACGAGTTTTGCGACGCGGTGACGAGTTCCGTTGAGTCATTGTTAGTAAACATGTTTATATTAAGGTTCCTTGTCAAATTGTTCATTTGCTCAAATGCTTAAAGCATTTGTTCGCCCAAAGAGATGATCATTTTATAACCTAAATATGTTTTTTTTTTTATAATACAGAATTATTTTGTTACTGAATTTAGTCTTTTATGCAGTTATTTTAGTTGAAATTCTGTAAAAAAATATTTTACAGAGTAATTTGTTTTTTTTAAAGCACCACTCACCGGCGTGTATATATACATACATCAATTACAGTATCGTTTAATTCGGAACCTCACAAAGTCACGTGATCCTGCAACCTGCACCTACAAGTGTCGAAAAATACGAGTTGTTTTTTAGAAAACAAAATGTTTCCGATGGAAGTTCGCGTTTAAACTTGTTTGTTATTTATAGTTTGTTGGCATATCGTGTTATAATTGTTTATTTTATTGTTTACTAACAATCCACAGCTCATGATATTCTTAAAGCCCCTATAACGCTCAAAATAAACGAAAAATTTCGTTAAGTATTTTGTAAAATAAAGTTAGCACCTAAATAATCAGTGTTCATTATAGCAAAAGCCACAGTTTAAACGCTAGATGTGGTATGATGACATAGATTTTTGTAGATACAAAATGCTGGTTTTTTATTTATTTGTGACACAATTAATTCCATTAATATCCAGCGAGTATATCTATTCATACGACACACGAACACCATGTTAGTGTTCATGTGTCGTATGAATATTGTAGTGAAATAAGGTCACTTCCAACAGCCTTGCTGTTGAGCTAGCTCTTTAGCGACGTGGTTAAAGTGTCGGACTTCCACTCTGGAGGTCGTCGGTTCAATCCCCGGCCTGAGCTCGGTATTTTCACATTAATATATATCGTTGCGAGAAATTACAATGGAATTAAATATGCGAAACAATAATAAAAACGAGCATTTTGTATCTACAAAAATCCATTTTACCAGACCACACCTGGCGTTGAAAGTTCGGCAATTGCCATAAGGAACACTGATTTTTAATAGATTAAGATTATTTTACAAAAAATTGTACGAAATTTTCGTTGATATTGAGTGGTTATGTTATTTTAAGTGGCCGACCACTAGTAATAGGAAAACAAGCTATACGAACATATTTGTATTCTATATGGGCCGCGCTCTGTGAAAAGGGGGTGTAATGCATGCGTAAATGTCGTCCCAGATTAGCCTGTGAAGTCCGCACAGGGTAATCAGGGACGAAACTTTCCGCCTAAAGTTGATTTTTGCTAAGAAGAGACTGTTTAAACAAAAATAGCATAAAAGCTAAAAGTGTCGTCCCTGATAAGCATGTGTTGACTGCACAGGCTGCTCTTGGACGACACTTTACGCAACTTTTGTGCACTCAACCCCATGTTCACAGGGCGCTCAATTAAGTATTTCAGTGTAAGACACGTTCAGAAGCGGGTGTTACACGTTTTTAGCTGACATGTCTGTCAAAATTTGCATTTTTTCTGTATTTTCATACGTTAAATCCTGCCTGATAATAGTTTATGTAAATTATTATATCTTCTTTAAATTAAATTTTTAGAATTCATAGAACATAATATATTAAACTGAACAAAAGGACTGATTCTAAGTAGGGTTTGTTATAATGACTTTTGAGTTTAGTTGCAAAACAAAAATTTAAAGGGAGATAATAATTCCACTCTCTGATATCGTTATAACCACGGACACGTCGTGGTGTTTAATGTCAAATAAGGCGCATAAAACACACACACAGAACTGCCAAAACGTGTTTTCTTTATTTCCCCTATGTGTGTGAGATATTAGTTTGTAGTGAAAGCTAAATCGTTTTAAAAACGTGGTTTATATCATAACACTAGCTACCAACCATTTATGACCGCCCTCACAGTAAACTCCTCAACTGTGGACAATTTGACTTGTGCGGACATCCGCTTCACGTGGAATTCTGTCATGAAAAACGAGTTTTGCGACGCGCTGACGAGTTCCGTTGCAGTCATTTTTACTAAACATGTTTACATTAAGTGTCCTTGTTAAATTGTTTATTTGTTCAAATGTTTAAATCATTTGTTCGCCAAAATGAGATTATCATTATATAACCAAAATATATGTTTCTATTTTGTATAATACAGAATTGTTTTGTTACTGAATTTCTTCTTTTATGCACTAGTTAAAATTCTATAGAACAATTGTTTATCAAAGTATTTTTTTAAAGCACCACTCACCGGCGTGTATATATACATCCATTACAGTAACGTTTAATTGGGAACCCCACAATGTCACGTGATCCTGCAAACCGGACCTACAAGCGTCAAATAAAAAACGAGGTATTTTTTGTTAACAAACTGTTTCCGATAGAAGATCGCGTTTGACTGGTTTGTTATGTATATATTGTTGACATATTGTTGTTATAATTGTTTATTTTATTGTTTACTAACAATCGACAGCTCATGATATTCTTAAGTGGCAGACTAATAAGGAAAACAAGCTATACGAAAACATTTGCATTCTAATTGGGCCGTGTCCGTGAAACGGGGATTAAATGCATATGAGTAAAGTGTCGTCCCAGATTAGCCTGTGCAGTCCGCACAGGCTTATCAGGAACGACACTTTCCGCCTAAAGTTGACAAAAAATAGCATAAAAGCTAAATGTGTCGTCCCTGTTTAGCATGTGTGGACAGCAGTTCAGTTCAGTTTCAGTTTATTGGCAATCAGCAAAGCATATGCCTTTGGCCATTTACAAACACACAAAAAAAGACTTATGGCGCAGACCATCACAAACATCAAATAAGTAAGACAGATATTTCAGAACATAACATAGATAAACATACATATAAGCGATCAGAAGACATGTAAACTATCAAGGGTATTTTGTCGTATACGTAATGCTTCTTTAACATATTTTGCAAGATTATACATACATTTTTTTACTCGAAGTTGACATTAACGAATTAAATTTTTGTACTGTAGGCCATGAACATGACCTAAGAATTTTGATCTTATACAACTGTATCGTGAGCAACATAACATAAAGTGATATTCAGACTCTACTGCATTTTGGTTACATAATTTACACAATCTATTATTTCTTTCTATATTGTTATACCTTCCTAGTTCTATCTCTAAACTATGAGAGCATAACCTTAAACGTTAATTGATGTCTAAGTTTATCATTTGATATAACATCCAAATACTTTTCAAAGCAAAATTCAGTTTTATATTTACAATAACTATCTAACTTTGACATTGAATTTACATTATTACTCCACTCTTGAACAAATTGATCTCTAATTCTTTATTTTAATGAATTATAATAATTCACACTGGGATAAAAAAAAACAATCTAATATCCCGTAAACCTAAATGGTCTATGATAGAATTTATTCTACTAGCCCAACAAGAAATAGTTATATTGCTACATAGGTCATTATACATTCTATACATAGGTGATTCATTATTTTTCATGATTTTCAACCAAAATTTCATTGCTCTTTCCTTACAAATGACTGACAAAGGAACTCGACCGAGTTCACCATATACAGCATATGTAGGAGTTTGTTTCTTTACACCTAGTATATATTTACAAATCTTAATATGTAATTTATCAACATGTTTATAATTATACACACCCCATACTTCACAACCATATGTCAGTATAGGTACAATCATAGAATCAAATAGGGACAGCTTTGTCTTAATATCTAGGCTAACTTTATCAAAAACATTTAAAAGATTATTGTACGCCCTACGGGCTTGATCATGCAGTGCTTTAACTGCATTGACCATGTTACCAGTATAAGTAAATTCTATTCCAAGATATACAAAGTTGTCAACAATGTCAATTTTTTCAATATCTATATAGAAGTCAGGATACACAGTTTGCTTTCTTTTTTCAAATACACATATCGTAGTTTTATTTACATTTATTTTTAAACCCCATTTCATAGAATAATGATGTACAGCGTCTATTTGAGACTGTAGACTATGTGGATCCGTTGTGAACAATACAATGTCATCGGCAAATAAAATCATATACATGGACAAAAGTTCGTAATCTTTTTCAGTTAACTCATTAAAATTCATGTTTTCAGTGATATCATTTATGAACAATATGAAAAGAAGAAGAGATAAAGGCTCCCCTTGTTTTAATCCAATTGTTACATTAAAAAAGTCAGACATATTCATATTACTTGACAATTTCACACAGGCTTGCACATTAAAATATATACATTTTATCATATTTGTCATTTTACAGCTAATTCCTGATTGCAACAATTTGGTCCATAACGCATCTCTAATAACTGTATCAAATGCCCTCTGGTAATCAATAAAAACACACCATAATTTAGACTTTTTAGACAGAACTTTCTGTATAATAGCATGTAATAATAAAATAGCATCAGATGTAGAGCGTCCATCTCGAAAACCATATTGAGATTCGTTAAAAATATGTTCTTGTTCACACCACTTATTAATACGATTCCTTAGAATCAAAGAGAATATTTTTCCTATGACATTTACTAGTGTGATACCTCTATAATTTGCAGGTATATTTTTGTCACCTTTCTTATATATAGGTACAATAACTCCTTTGGACCATGTCTCAGGATATAAACAGTTATCATAAATATGGTTACAAATAGTACACAAATAAGGAGATATTACATTGTTAGTATTAATAAAGAAGTCTGATACATTGTTCTCATAATCACAACTCTTATATCTGTTTAAAGAAGATATTGTTTTTTTAACCTCTTCAACAGAAATTGATATATCAAGATACTCAATATTAATTGTTTCATCACGTTCAGCAGAAAATTCATCACTCCTGAACTCACTTTGATTATCATTAGGCATATTTTGAAAATAATTTTTAAAATCATCAAGATTAGCGTTAGAATCAAAACCATTTGCATTTCTAAATTTCTTAATATACTTCCAAAATTTGCGGTGAGACGTTTTGCTAATATTAGACATTTTAATTTTTTCAGTGTAAAAAATATTTCCTTTTAGCCGATCTCTTTACTGTTATGTATTGTTTTCTAAAATTTAGCAAATATATTTTATTGTCTTCCGACTTAATGTTAGCATATCGCCTCTTCGCGTCACAAAATAACTTTTTTGCATATTTACAATCATCATTAAACCATAGCGACTTGCGTTTCTTTTGTCTGGGACGATTATTGTACGTTTTACCATAACATGCGAATGAAATGTCATATACAGTATCAGAGAAACTTTTCATACATTGATCAATATCATAAACACCATCTAACAATTTCTGGTTTATTTCGTTAACGACAGTACATTTGTCTTGTAATATGTTTAAAAAATCATCATTTTCTGACGGGTTCCATACAATTTTTTCAAATTCTACATATTCGTTTGGTACATCTGATATACAACAAGAAAGAGAAAATGTCAATGGACAGTGATCAGAATATTCATTAATTGTATCTAGAACACACATATTAGAGATATCATCATAACATTCTATATTAGAAATTACATAATCTACCAGGCAAGAAACTGGTCTATTTCTATACATAGCATTATAAGTACACGAACCCTCAACTTTACGGCCATTTAAAATACAAAGATTATTTCCCTTGCAAAGAGATAACAATTTCGATCCATAGTTATTGAACCCATTGTCATGATTTTTACGTGGAGGTAAATCCGCTCCAGACATAACGGACTCGGGTAAATCTACATATCTTTTAAGATTTAGGTCAGTAATATAATCTGGTAAATTGCTCGTGCGACTATTCAGGTCACCTAGTAAAAAGATATTACATTTATCACAATATTTTCGTATTTCAGTATCTAGGCATTCATAAAAATCAAAATCATACAACACAGAATTTACATTTCTATAAACCGCCGAATCTTCCGGGGGAATATAACAAATGCAAAAATATGCATCTTTATCAGATTGTAAGAACTGTTTATCAAGTTTAAACCAGAGTATTCCTTTATTATCAATGTTTAATAGGTGAAAATAATTTTTGTAGCAGCTTTTATAATACACAATAACCCCTCCGCTACATCTTTTAGCTTTACTGTTAGATTTCGGACGGGGGCAATTAAAGCAATCATAACCCTCAATATTAACGTTTTTGCGAGAAGCATTCCAAGTTTCATTTAATAGCAACACATCAAAATCACAAACATAATTTAAAAAGTCTGAGTCTTGTAATTTGGCACTTAAACCTTGAACATTCCATAAGAGGAACGATAAATGTCTCTGATCAGGTTCCTAACTTGTGCTATAACCAGAATTGTGCACCGTATCAACAGTGTACATTCTATTGGCAATATAAAGTTTATCAGCACAGGCTGATCTTGGACGACACTTTACGCATAAGCACTAAACCCCATGCTCACAGATCAAGGCCCATTTATATAGTTCAGTGTTAGACACGTTCTTAAGCGCGTGTAACACGTACTTGGCTGACATGTCTGTCAATATTTGTAAATTTAAATATAAATTTGCATATTTGTAGAGGAATATTGAATAATGTCTTACAAATTTATATTTTAAATAATTATATCTTCTTGTGGTTAGATTTTTAGAATTTATAGAAAATAATATATTAAGCTGAACAAAGTCTGATACTACATATAGTTTTACAGTTATTGCTTTTGAGTTAAGTTGCAAAACAACAATTTAAAGGGAGATAAAATTCCACTCTGACACCGTTTAAACCACGGTTCAAACGTCGTGGTGTTTAGGCCAGAGTTTTATTATTTTCTATTTAACGAGATTTTTTTTGAAAGTTTGAGTAGGAGGAGGAAAAAAAACAAAAAAGTTTCGTAGGACAAAAAAATAAAAATAAAATATAATAAAAATCAAAATATTTTATTTTTGAAAGTTACTTAAAACAGTTAAAAAAAACTACCTGTTAACTTGCTTGGTATTGCCAGACAGTCCCCAGTCAGTATAAAGTGTGAGGGGACTCAAAAAAGTTCAAAAACATGAAAAGAAGTTAAATGTTTTAAGTATATATAAATTTAAACTCACAAATATCTTTATTTTTTTATACTAACTAACTTAAAGATCTCATTAAATCCAGCCCAGAATCAGATCAGTTGGAATTATTAATTTATCTTAACTTCTTTCAAAGTTACATATATGGTAATTTGAAACTTAGGAAAATAGCCATTTTGGTGATTTTTTCCTTATATCAAGCTTTCAAGTTGTTTTTCGATTTGCAGATCCTCGTTTTATAACTTTAAGTTTCTTTTTTCTGTATTTTTTTCTATACCGGTAAATGGTACAAAGTTGAAATTTGGCATACTGATCGCATTTTTCCTGTAGATTACCATAAAAGCATTATTTTCTTGATCACAAATGGGTATAGTACCCTAATTTTCATTGAGTGACAATCTGGTGTTTTTTTTTCCTTAAATATGTTGTTGAAAAGCATAACATCACAGCATATGTTTTTAAATGGTGAAAATCTTTAATAAATCAATACTACATTAAACAAGTAAACTGCAATAATTTCAAGTGCTAAAATATAGTACGATTCAATAAAACAAAATAAAATAAAATCTCAATATTTCAATACTAAAACTATCAAGGACAATTTAGAGAATTATTTTTTGAGTTCCTTTTATTACAAATAACCCTTCCTCGTTCGAACGGCATATATTTGCACAGAGCCATTAGCAGTTTGCACTGAGTAAACTGACTCACCAATTGTTTAAACAGTTTTCTTTTTTACACACATATTAAAGTCTTTTCTCAGTAATTGTTTAACAGTTTAAAAAACTAGGAGCTTTCTTTTTAATTCTAACTTCTTTTAACACTCAAGAACAATGCTTACTTTTGATGTCAGAGTTGATGGGAGCTAGCACGTGCTTACATTCATTATTTTACATGTATAGCATTTCTTCAAAATGTCTTAAGGTATAACAGTTCTTCTTCGTGCAGTTGAGTATTTCAATGACGATTCCATTTGTCAATGAACTGGGTTTTTCAACTTGCTTAGTTCTGGATCTGGATGGGTACTTTGCAGGGACCTTCGGCATCGGTACAACGGTAGAGAGGCGGGTCAGGTTAGTCACACTGAAGGACAGTTGACCTGAAACTGCAAACTGTGTCTGCGCTCAATAAACTTTCTTCTAGATTATTCCACTCTATTTATGTCTTCTGGAAAAAAGTTTTTATATAGTAGGGTTTAACACTTGATTTGTATGAAACACATAGAGTTTTTTGCTAGAATAATTTTCAACGATGTCATCTGCTTTTAAGTCTGAGAAAGTCTTAGAAGGAACTCTGCATTTAGATTGCATTGCTGGACTGGGGTAAGGAAGTCTTGGCTTGGCATGGCTGGTACCTGCCCTTAACCACCTTATAGAAGAAGATAAGTTCGTTGGACTTTCTTTTCTCCTGGAGGGATTATGATGGAATTGCAGCATAGTCCCCCTCCCTGCTGAAGGGATCTGGATACTCCATCGTTACTCTTTGCAGTCTTTCACCTTTAACACAGCCAGACACACTGCAAAATAACAAAACATATAAAATATTTATGAATAATAAAATGCATATAAAAATCGTTTTGATGTCGTTTTCCTCCATTATCTGTCAGCTTTGCAAAATCGCGAGAAAAATGGTACGAACACGCGAATAAAATTTTAAGTTCGTACCCGATTTAAACAATCCATTTAATTACGTAAATACTGATAGAAAAACGTATTCATTTATTTGTTTTCACTTCTTTATATTGATATAATGGGCCATTTTAATGCGATTATTTGCATGCATAACAGGATACTGAAATATTCATTCAGATAATGGTTATATGATTTGCGTGTCAAATTGACAAATCGCGAACGTTGCCATCGATCCGAAAAGCAGGTTTAAATATATATGGTATAATTTTTAAAATATATTTCAACCATAATTAATCAGAAAATGACCATACCAAACCTTTTCTGGTGTTTTCTGTATAGTTAACGCGAGTATGCTTAAATGAATTCCGACTATTATGAACGATACCGATTAGCGAAGAAAAACAAAAATGGCGCCTCACTCTTTCAGGTAAATTGAGGTCAAATGGTATCAATGCGCGTCTTTGTTTACAGATGCGGATACCTTATTCTCATTTGCGGACAATAATTTTGATAATTTAAGTTAGACTTTCTAGTTTTTAGAACTACGTTCGAAATTTTGATCGGTCCATCCTAAGTCATTCAATTCAACGTCAAAGTCGGGTACAATTTTTTCGGCGAAGGGTGGTCCTACGTCAACTTTGAAAACATTGTAGTAAAGTTCAATCATTCGTGAACAAGATGACGTCAATCTCATGAATATTCATGATGTTTGACATATCCGCATTTGTATTGTAAACACACACATGTCGGTGCAAGTAGTCCGAAAATCGGTATGACTTGGTTGCGATATTTCTTCTCATAAATTTCTCAATTACACCATATTTAGTTAACATTATGAAATATCAGTGAAATAAAATTTATATGCATGATAAGATAAAACATTTCTCTTTTAATTTTTTTTAAAGACCACTTTTTTTGGATACGGAGGAAAAAATAAAAATAAAATTATTTGTTTCTGATTTATTTTTATTTCACTTTTCCGAAAATTGGATTCGGCGCTCCCGTTAAACAGAAGATCAAAAAACTCTGGCCTTAACGTCCAATAAAGCGCATAAAACACACATAACTGAAAAAAAGCGTTTTCTTTATTTCCCCTATGTGTGTGAGATAGGCCCCTATTAGTTTCTAGTGAACGCTAAATCATTTTAAGAACTTAAAATATGAAGATATATTAACATGACATTTGGTCATTTCGTTACTATTTTGATAACAATACAATTTTAAATCGTTTAATTATTTAAACATGTTTATTAAAGCTCTATTGCATCTTGAGTATTACGCGAAGGCTGAATGAAACGTTCTCCAGTCCGTGTTCTGTTAAGCATCATACACAAAGTCATATTTGTTTGTACGGAAACAAGTAGTTGGAAAAGTTTAATAGTCGATGCCAGTGTCTGAACAGAGCCATGTTTAAGCAAAGTCACATGTTTTCTTGAAAAAAGAGTTTCAAATCTATAAAATATGTTTATTGTTTTCTTAATCACACTGTTTTTGTGTTAAGTTGTTTAGTTCGTCTTGGAAATATTTGAATAAATTGTTAGTTAGCTTTACAGGCATGGTCCAAATGTGACGAAGATAGAATTAATGGTAAGCCCTATTCAGTGCTTAGAAGGGCCTTCGGGGCATCATTGTCGAATTACCGAGATATCGAGTCTTCCACCAATCAGTAACTCTTCCTATTAACATCTTTTCAAACGCTGTTTCTTACCAATCAGTACCTCTTCCTATAACAGCTGTTCACACGCATTTAGCTGGTCTAGACTAGCTGTTGACGAAACATGAACTATACGACCCTGTACAGACCGTATACAGTCAAACTGTGCTCTGTAACTATAAGGGAGTTCAATGCTTAGACGGCAGTAGAGAAATGGCTTGTATGATGATTATCTGTAAAATTCATGCAAACACATATATTTATAATATGTTATGAGATATCTAATGGCTTGTATGATGATTATCTGTTACATTCATGCAAACACATATATTTATTATATGTTATGAAGTATCTAACACATATATTTATTATATGTTATGAAATATCTAACACATATATTTATTATATGTTATGAAATATCTAACACATATATTTATTATATATTATGAAATATCTAACACATATATTTATTATATGTTATGAAATATCTAACACATATATTTATTATATGCTATGACATATCTAATATGGCTTGTATGTTCATTATCTGTAACATTCATGCAAACACATATATTTATTATATGTTATGAAATATCTAATATGGCTTGTGTGATGATTATCTGTAACATTCATGCAAACACATATATTTATAATATGTTATGAAATATCTAACACATATATTTATAATATGTTATGAAATATCTAACACATATATTTATAATATGTTATGAAATATCTAATTCATGCAAACACATATATTTATAATATGTTATGAAATATCTAATTTACATTTTTATTGTTACCATCAATGTGTTGCTGTGGTTTTTATTTTGTTTTCCAAATGTTGACAAAATGCATAGAATTCAGTTGTTAATTGAATGAATCCTATCACAACTTTTTCAGGTTGATTTTATGAAACCTCATAGGTGCAGATTGGAGGCTAAACTTTTCCAGACTGTCTGACTGGTTAGGGTGTCATAGGTCGTACAGGAAAAAGGTAGTACGCATTAAAAACATTTTTACTTAAGAATCCAAAACATTTAACTAGCTATGATCATTTATTGCAGATTATGGAGACATTTAACTTCAACTAACATGATGAAATCAAATTGTGCCCCGCTGTGTTAAAAGGGCTTTAATACATGGGCGTTAAGTATTTTCAAGATGAGCTTGTGCAGTCCGCACTGGCTAATAAGGGACGACACTTTCCGCTTTTATGATTTATTTAGTTCAAAGAAAGTATCTTCTTAGCACATATCCAGTTTAGGCGGACAGTGTCGTCCCTGGTTAGCATGTGCGGACTGCACTGGCTAATCTGGGACGGCACTTTAGGCACATGCACCCCTGTTTAACAGAGCACGGCTCATATATGTGTATTGCTTTTCATTTCTGCTCACATGGAATAATGTGACTATAGAAAACATGCTTCACTTACATAAATATCGATGCACCGCGCAACACTTATTATAAACACCGTATTCCGTGTCACTGAAATTAGTGGCACCGCTAACTTCTGCACATGGTTTTAAATGATAAGCTAGAACTAGCCATCGCGAGCTGAATTTATTTACGATAATCTTCCATTTATAAAAGTTACATGTCCCAAAATTGATATTTAACATGATGGCATGCTTGCACCAAAAAAGGTTCACCGGGATCGATTGTCTTGCTTTCCAGTACGTGGAGGGCATAAGTTTAAGTCTCATGTTTCAATTTATCTAATCATTATTGATAACTATTATTTATTGATTTCAGATTCATAATCAGTAAAAAAAAGATGTCTAGCTACGATAAATGGAAAGGTATAAGCAAATATTGGTGTAAAACTAACAGAAGGAAATAATAAATTTAGTTATGTATAGAGTGTACAAAGTGATGTTGCATTGGTTAAATTTACTAAAATATGAATTTGGTGTTTGTGGCCATAACCAAAGATAAATACCAAAGATGCTCTCGCCTACTTATATCAGAAACAAAGGGGTTACAATTATAAAAATAAACTTATTTGAGACTGTCTATAAAAGCTTGTGAGTGCATATCTCCATAGATAAGAAATTACAGCGCGGTCCGTTTTAACGAGATGTAAAGGGTTCGAATAATATATAATATAGTTATTTCCGTCAAGTATTAAAAAAAACAATTGAAAACCAAATATTTTCAAAGTACATTGTAATGTTCAGCACCCGGAGGAAAAAGTCTCCTTTTCTTGTTTTTGTTTGGTTTTTCAAACATATATTTGAACGTCTCTTCCTTCTGAAAAAAAATATCAGAATAAAGCGGTGCCAAAAATCATATAGATGCGGTGCTTTTACGGACATTGTTGAGCGGTGTTCATATTTCGATAATGTCAGTGTTGAGCGATGCATACTTGCTAACACGTATAAATGTAATAATGACAGTTATATTCAATAAAGCATGCCATAATTTGTCGTACATTGATTCTTCTACTATAAAATACCGTTAAACAAAAAAATCATTTAAAATGTTTAAAATGTGCAAAAAAAAACGATTTTTCGCGTCATGAAAATCACTTTTTCACGACATGCTCAAATTGTTTTCACTAGTTTGAAGTTAATAGTGACTCAATTCTGATGCGGTAAACGACAATTAGATGTAAAGTATATACTTCGTTCGATAGAATATCTTTTTATTACAAACTTACCTTCTTTTCTCGTTTTTTTTCTTTCATTTCTGGATTAGTCAACAAGTTTGCGGTCATGTTTTTGACAAAAGGATACGGTGCTCTTGTCAGAAGTATCACATTTCGACGGTGAGCGGAAAAGTTGTGGTATTCGTCCTATCTTCGTGTATATAGAGCATATGCGATAGATAAGGGGAGGCAACCAATCTAACAGACACAATGTTGCGTTCTCTAACATATACGAGTACACTTACCGGCATCGGCTAAACCTTGGTCGTTAGCAATGTCATTGTAGTGAGCAATATTTGATTTACGGCAGCATTATTAGTCAATATGTTTTATTTGATATTCCTTGCTCATGGTAATGTATTAGTTAAAGATTGATGGAATACGCCGTTTACATGATAATCGTATCTACAATAAATTATAATGGGTAAAGCTAAATTTATTATGCAAAATATACACATATTAAAGTGTGAGTCAAACTATACAGTATATATAATTGGCTTATATCTGAATGTATACATCTAAATGAGTTATATTGCTAATAATTATAGGTTATTAGACGTTTCACTCTACAATACGATATATTTTGACGAGCCAGTGGCGTAGCCAGACCCAAATTTTAGCCGAGGCAGTATCTTAGGTCATTCTATTGGGTTCCAGGGGCGTGCCCCCCTTCCCCCCGCTGCAAATTGTTTTTATACCTAGAATGTCTCTGGTTCATTTTAAGGCCATTTAAACCACATTTTATACCTATATTGCTGTTGTAGTTCAGACAAGTTCACCGTGAAAAAATTCATGGACGATTTTTTTTTCATTTAGAGCTTGAAAGCACCATAGGGCTCTTTTTTCAAAAAATGTTTAAATACATTAAAGCATACGCGTCTTTAATCATAAGCACATATTAAAAAGATTATTGATGGAAGCTAACCCGGAACTTCTGGGGTTCGAACCAACGCAGTGACAATATAATAGTGGTCAATGGATCCAAAGTCCGACGTGTTACCGATTGCGTCCCAGGGACTTATTGATTATCATGAGGAGAACAAATATTTAACTTAAATCAGTTAAGTTTCTGGCCGTTTTCTTTCTTGTGTACAATTTTGTTTTAACACTGCGTCATAATTTTCTGTCAGTTCTATCATCAACTACATTGACTATTAAAAAGCAAATACTTGAACTTTTTTATATAAAACAAGTTTAAAACGCGGGATATCATTATTTAAATATTTTAATGTAAACAAAGATTCTTACCACCTGAAACGTTCCCGGATTTAACTCGACGCCGGCTATAAAGAGGAGAATACCAATGAAGCCGAAAACGCCACCCACCCGAAGTGTGTCTAGGTCCTAAACAGACACAGACCTGGCCGTAAAAAAAACAATTCTAGCTCGGTACGTTCCGATGTCCACCATGATTGTCATCGAAGTGTACAGTGCGACACTTTGTTTAATATACAGTTTGTCAGCCATTCCCGGATAATCAGCAGTTCCGATTAATTTGTATTGTATTTTCCATAATTCCCCAATACAAAAAATGAAAAGTGTCTAAGGTATACATAAGGTAAAGGAATAAATGAATAAAGTTTTAGCAAGAAAGCTTTTGTAAATAGCTTACAGGGGGATAAATGCAGCAACAAGTTAACCTGAACTGATTAAATGAGTAATGTTTTGAAATGCGCATATGGATATAGAAGGCTTTACTATTTTCAAATAAACTTTTTGCTGATTGAAAACAAATGTCATGACAATGTTTTGAAATACTAATTCAGTAAGATTTTAAATAATTTTCCGAAGGGTGAACTTTAATTGGTTTTTTTTTTTACTTAAACTGCATATGCCGTCTGGCCTAACCTGTTATCATACAAAATAAATTGTACCCTTTATTTTTACATCTTTTCATATTGACACTAAATCCCGAAAGACATTGTTGAGGTCAAAAGAATTAACGTTTTTGTTGGGTTATTCTAAACTTGTTGACTGACTGTACGGATTTTCCAAATCAACATGAACCAATTATACTCCATAATAATATTTGTTTGTGAATAATATTTGTTTGTGAATATCATAAAATGCCTCAATTTATAATATAGATTTTATTCTTTGACATAAATTTTCATTGTTTTCCTTGTAATAATTTATATAACCTAAATGTGTTCTTTTTTATAAAACAGAATTGTTTGGTACTGAATTTCGTCTTTTATGCACTAGTTGAAATTCGGTAGAAAAATATTAAGTATTTTTTTAAAGCACCTCTCACCGGCGCGTATATATACATCCACTACAGTAACGTTTAATTGGGAACCCACGAAGTCACGTGATCCTGCAACCTGGACATTAGCGCTCAAACGGGTACCCGAAAAAAACCGAATCCGCGGGTCAAAAGAATACCCGCGGATCCGGGTCAAAGTTTCTGCGAACGATACCGGTTCGGGTCACAAACTACGAAGTACAAGATTACATGTTGAACGTGTAGTCAAATCATCTCTTTCAAACAATTGAAGTAAGATCACACCCTTTATCAGTTTAAGCAGTGCTGTTATTACAAATTGTCATAAATGAATAGAAGTGACGCACCAAAAGCATAAATGCCGATGTTTATTCATTATTCAGATCCCAAAATGGCGACGCTAAAAAAACGAAACTTGTATTATAAAATATATTGACTTCAAAGTAGAAAATGCATTTAGAGCTTACAGCGAATGCTATTTTGGCTTATCTTCACAAAATAAGACAAGCTTTATTTTTGCTTGACTGGTTGTTTTTCCTGTACATGCACTTTTGATCGCTATTCCAAGTAATACTTACAATTGCTGAGTAAGTTTAACACCGTATTACGTTGTGTAAACTTCATAGTTTTATGCAGTTCAGAATTTCATTCATAATAACATAAATAAAAACAATAACGCGTATAATATTCTAAACAATATGCTAGACAAACAGTTGAATATTTAAGAACGCTAAAACATTCTATGACAATTAAAGTAGTTTAATTTTCATATGTATTATCTGACATGACCCGACCCGAATTTTCGCGGGTATTTTAATTTTGACCCGCCGACCCGACCCGAAGAATTTGTTTGACCCGTGTGAGCCCTACTGGATATACAAGTGTCAAATAAAATACGAGGTAATTTGTTGTTAACAAACTGTTTCCGATAGAAGTTCGCGTTCAAACTTGTTTGTTCCGTATATTTTGTTGACATATCGTGTTATTTTTGTTTATTTTATTGTTTACTAACAATCCACAGCTGTCGATATTCTTAAAGCCTATATAACGCTCAAAATCAACGAACATTTCGTAGAGTATTTCAAAATAAAGTTAGCATCTAAACAATCAGTGTTCCTTATAGCAATAGCCACAGTTTCAACGCTAGATGTGGTATGATTACATAGATTTGTGTAGATACAAATGCTGTTTTTTTTATTTATTTGTGACACAATGAATACCATTTTATTTTGCCCGCGAATATATCTATGCATACGGCACACGAACACCATGTTAGTGTTCATGTGTCGTATTAATATATATCGTTGCGGGAAATTAAAATGTAATTAAATATGCAAAACAATAATAAAAACGAGCATTTTGTATCTACAAAAATCCATTTTACCAGACCACACCTGGCGTTGAAATTTGAACACTGATTTTTAATTAAGATTATTTTACGAAACATTGTACGAACTTTTCGTTGACTTTGAGTAGTAATGTTACTTTAAGTGGCCGACTAATAAGGAAAACAGGCCATACAAACATATTTGTATTCTCTTTGGGCCGTGCTCTGTGAAAAGGGGTTTTAATGCATATGCGTGAAGTGTCGTCCCAGATTAGCCTGTGCAGTCCGCACAGGGTAATCAGGGACAAAACTTTCCGCCTTAAGTTGATTTTTGCTAAGAAGAGACTGTGTAAACAAAAATAGCATAAACAAGATGCGTTTGTGAAACACAATGTCCCCCTATATGACGTTTGACTTTGAAGGATGACCTTGACCTTGTGAAGGATGACCTTGAGCTTGACCTTTCACCACTCAAAATGTGAGGCTCCATGAGATACACATGCATGCCAATTATCAAGTTGCTATATTCAATATTGC
This sequence comes from Dreissena polymorpha, assembly GCF_020536995.1. Taxonomy (NCBI): domain Eukaryota; kingdom Metazoa; phylum Mollusca; class Bivalvia; order Myida; family Dreissenidae; genus Dreissena; species Dreissena polymorpha. The sequence continues at coordinate 147,249 of NW_026273349.1, read as the reverse complement.
AAAAGTATTCATAAAATAAGCGATTTGGGCCACATATATTTGACCTCTGACCTTGAAGGATGACATTGACTTTGACTTTTCACCACTCAAAATGTGCAGCGCCATGAGATGCACATGCATGCCAAATATCAAGTTGCTATCTTCAATATTGCAAAAGTATTTATAAAATAAGCGATTTGGGCCACATACATTTGACCTCTGACCTTGAAGGATGACCTTGACCTTTCACCACTCAAAATGTGCAGCTCGATGAGACACACATGCATGCCAAATATCAAGTTGCTATCTTCAATATTGCAAAAGTATTCATAAAATGAGCGATTTTGGCCATATATATTTGACCGTTGACCTTGAAGGATGATCTTGACCTTTCATCACTAAAAATGTGCAGCTTCATGATATACACATGCATGCCAAATATGAAGTTGCTATCTTCAATATAGCAAAAGTTATTGCAAAATGTTAAAGTTGGCGCAAACAGACAGACCAACAGACAGGGCAAAAACAATATGTCTCCCACTACTATAGTAATTCCTAAACTGTGTTTTATGTATTTAAGGCCGCTTCTGCTAATAAATATTATCGTCTCGAACTTTTTGTATTTGTTAAATGAACATACTTTGTCTGTGGAAAGTGTTGCAAAACACACTCACCTTTGATTAAAAGGCTTTTTATACTTTTGTATACTATGCACTGGGGTCTACATTGCAGATATAATAACAGAAAGAAAATTACACAGTGTTTTGATAATTCTTATTTTAAATATGTTGATCATGGGTTTGTCATAAAACCAAGGCTTATTAATTTGTGATTCTTGCTTATAGTATTCTAACAAATACATTTGGATATGTACGTACTAGATTAAGCGTGTATTTAAATGGGAAAACCTGAAATCAAAGACAGGGGATATATTAAAATTGGACCATGCTCTGTGAAAAGGGAGTTTAATGCATGTGCGTAAAGTGTCGTCCCAGATGAATCAGTGCAGTCCACACATATTGTTCAGGGACAACGCTTTCCCTCTAAACTAGATTTTTGCTAAGAAGAGACTTTCTTGAAAGGAAAAATAACATAAAAGCGGAAAGTGTTGTCCCTGATTAGCCTGCGCGGACTGCACAGGCTTATGTTGCAGATCGTATTTATTATTAAATATAAAACTATATTGTGTTGTGTGGTTTTATTGTTGTACCAATTTCTAAATATCGTTAACTTTAAATGTAAATCACGACTTGTCTATGAGTTTATAACGGTAGTTATTTTAATACTTATTGTACTCGTTGATTAGTTGTTTACTAGTATTCGATTTATTCGTTAAGGTCGTTTTGCTCTAGGTTAGATAGGTTCAGCTCATCTAATCCATACAGTCGCACGTTTATAATTTGTCTAATACTCAGATCACTCATCCCTTTTCCCGTGCACTGAAATGTTTAATGTCGATCTCGTGAATCGTATGATTGCTAAAGTCATTCGATTATTTACATTCAAAGAGTATACATCTCTTTGTTGTATATTAATGATATTTATTACCATTAATAAATATGTTAGAGCCAAACGAGTTTATCTTCCACGATAGAACCACACGGAAACCTTCCGGCAACATTGGCGCCCAACAAGTCGTAGTGGAAAACAGGAAAACAACGTTTGAAGTAAATCGTTCAACGTTGAATCGTCGAGCACAGCATTTTGCTCAAATTGGCCAAACTACGACTTTGCTTTTTGACATAGCACAGACAAGTTCGGGAGTAATTCCCGAAGTCACGATCGAATGAACTTGGAGGGTTTCGTGACAACACGAGTTTACTGAACGTTCCATGGTCGGAGAAATCGTTCCCGGGAAAATCACGGTGCACACATTAACTCTTACGTACGTACGTCAACGTCAGGATTCTTTATTCTACGTTACCAAGATTGGATTCGCCGTTCAGTCTGAATAGTGCATTGACACTGTAATTGGACTTATTATATAGTGTATAGGAATAAGTATATTGTTTTGTTTATTCTTTGCTGATCCGACGGATTTTGGTGAGTGTATTTTTCTGTTTATATTTGTTTGCATCAATTTGTATATTTGCAATTTTGCGTAAAAATTATTACTTGGTTGACCAACGAAATTATATAGTATCCTTCGATTTCAATTTTACGAAATTTGGCATATTGGTCACGGGTTATCTTGGTGTTGATTTAAGACGCAACTGCGAAACTGTTTATTTAGACGTATGCGATAAACTTGCTTCATTGTTTACATGTTAAGCTAAGTTGGAAAAGAACGAATATCTAACTTGTCCCGTTCACTAACCGATGTATTAACACCGTTTTACTTAATCACGCAATAATCAGTACAATCGGTGTAATCCAGTAGAGCATACCTTCAAATTATACCAGTAGACAGACTAGTATTATTGTGTTATCCCTAATTAATTATCATTCAGATTTATATCCTTTACATCTGTCCAGATAGTCACAGTATCGGGTTTGATTTTAAGTATAGTAAACAAGTATTTCATATTTCTGTGGACGTTATAGCATCGACAGAAATATTTACAAAATATTCTTTTACCAAAAGTGTACATGAAACCATGCATTTTAATGCATTACGTGTATAATACACTGTATTTGTATTATACACATTGGTAATTCGTCGTGATTTTACGCATTTTGCACGCGAGAGTGATGCGCGTATCGCACTATAAAATCGCTAATTTCGCTTACTGTTAATTGTAGCGGAATTAGCGCGGTTGATAGCGTTTTAGACTATCACGCGGGAGAACTGTGTTCGATTCCGGATACCGGCACGTAAAATCAACTTTGGAAACTTCCAAATAAATTGAAATAAATTGACCACATTACAAATAAAATGAAGGAAAATAAGCAAACTGAGTGCGTTTGAAAATAAAATTAAATAAATCAGTGTTTCTCAAAGCTGGCACACGGAAGTGCAATTCAGGGGAGATAATGTGTGTAGATTACGAGCAAGGGCAGTGAATTAATTATACTGCATCATTTGAATGTTTGAAAAAAGTATGTTTGCAGGTTGCAACCAACTTCATACGAAACGTGAGATGAGCGTGAGATTGCTGTGATAATATAGGGCTTTAAGGAAATAGTGTTGTCTTAAAAGAATAGTATTTATTGATAGTAGTGCTAGTTGTTGATTAGTATAAAGAGGCCTCTTCATTACATAAGTACGTAGATATAAGTATTGAGTATAGATAGTAGACAGGTTAGGCTCGCACGATGAGTTTAGAACAGTTTAGAAATGTGAGTGAAAGAGAGGAGAGAATGCAGAGGAGAAATATAGAAAAAGAGATGGAAGAAATAAGGCACGGTAGACCATATATCCAGGAGAGGAATCGTACTCGCCTGAATGAATCGGTCAATGCATGTGAGTCCCCATTACGAACACAGGAACAAATTTCGAGTAGTTCCAGACAACAACGTGTTTCGTCTTATGTATCATCACACGAGGGAGAGAATCTTGAAGATTTGGACAAATTTCTAGAAGACTCACGTATGGAACTACGAGAAAGAATCAATAGCCTTGGATCAAATGTCGGGGACCTCGTAACAGTTGATGAGTACGTTGGTGACACCGAACAAACGCAAACCAAAACGTTTGAACATCAAAAGTCTGCACAACAACAGGAGACGGAAACAGACAGCAGATACGGACGACAAGCACAAATTATCCGTAACAGAGAAGAAAATGAACGCACAGAAAGGGAATTAGAATTACGACGGCGGCTTCTGGAGCTAGAGGAACGCGAAAGCAAACATCAGGAAAGAGAAGAGCATATGTATGAATATTGGAAACGTAAAGAGTTTGACTTACAGCAAAAGGAACGAGAGGTGACACATACATTTGATAGCCGAGAAGAGCGACTATTATCTCAAGAAATGAAGTTAAGAGATATGGAAATCTCATTATCAGAGAGGATGCAGAAGTTTGAATGCAAACTGGAGATGCGAGAGAATCGTATAACGGAGGGCTTTTGGAAGAATGAACTAAATGAGACAGTGGGCAATGCATCTGTGATTGAAAAGTGCAGTAAAGAGAAGACTGACCAGCATCATTAGAACCCAGATTACCAGATGTTGACGTTTTAAGCTACGGCAAAACGCTTATAAGAAAAGACGGTATCAAAATCGACCCAAGTAAGATCGAAGCGATACTTAAATGGAAAGTACCGACATCTATCAAAGAGGTTCGAAGTTTTTTAGGATTCGCCGGTTATTATCGAAAGTTTCTTAAAAACTTTTCACAGATATCTCGGCCCCTCAACGACCTCCTGATCGGCACATCCGGAAACCAGTCAATTACGAAGAAAACGTTTACATGGGGTGAGGCACAACAGCTTGCTTTCGACACTCTTGTTCAGGAATTGTCAACAGCCCCAGTTCTGGCGTATGCCGACTATTCGAAACCGTTTAAGTTGCATACGGACGCATCTTCGCACGGTCTTGGTGCAGTGTTGTATCAAGAACACGACGGCGTGGATAGAGTGGTTGCCTTTTCGAGCAGCAGTCTGAAGACATCGGAAAAGAATTATCATGCAAGTAAGCTGGAGTTTCATGCTCTCAAATGGGCAATCACCGATAAATTTCATGATTGCCTGTATGGTATCCCATTTGATGTCTACACGGACAATAATCCACTAACATTTGTGCAAAGCTCAGCCAAACTAGATGCATGTGGTCATAGATGGGTCGCCGCACTAGCGAACTATGACTTCAAAATTCACTACAGGTCGGGAAAGTTGAATGTTGAGGCCGGAGCACTTTCGAGGCTAGATCAGGACGTGGTACAAGCTGTCCTGGTAACGCATTCAACCCCTATGAATTCAAGTCCTGTTGTCGATCAGACCAAAATAATTGAAGCCTGCAACCCATCGGAGGTTCTAAAATCCGATGACTGGATAAACGGTCAAATTGCTGATCCAACAATTTCACAGGTCAAGACACTTATTGTTCTTAACTGGCGACCTAATCAGAGTAACGTCCGTCAACTTCCGCCGAAAGTAAAAAAGTATGTCCGCGTGCTGAAGCATCTATACATTTATAACGGGATTCTAATACATAAAACAACATTGCATGAGCAAACCGTACAACAGGTTGTTTTGCCAGAATCAGCCAGATTGCATGTTTTTAAAACATTGCATGATGATATGGGACACCAGGGTCGAGATAGGACAATATCTCTATTCAGCGAAAGATTTTATTGGCCTGGAATGTCAAGTGACATAACGAAATGGATACGAGAATGCGACAGATGTATTCGGAGTAAAAATGCCCCTACGTTTGCCACGGGTCTAGTAAATATAACCTCGACGGCACCGATGCAATTTGTGTGTATTAACTTTCTTTCACTGGAAGCATCAAAGGGAGGTTATGAGAATATACTCGTAATCACTGATCATTTTACGAGATATGCTCACGCTATTCCAACGAGGAATCAAACAGCTCGCACCACGGCCAAAGCTCTGTTCGACAACTATATCGTACATTACGGGTTTCCTGAGAAATTGCACAGCGATCGCGGTCAGAACTTTATGTCGCGCGTGATCAGAACGCTTTGTGCGATAACAGGTATAAAGAAAACGCGCACGACTGCTTAACATCCGCAGGGCAATGGTCAGTGCGAACGATTCAACGGTACACTGTTACAGATGTTGCGCACCCTGGACAATGAAAAAAAGGCAGACTGGAAATCTTCAGTACCATCACTGGTACATGCGTATAACGTGACTCGGAATGAGTGCACTGGCTACTCACCATATGAGTTAATGTTTGGACGCGCCCCTCGACGTGCGATCGATGCAGTACTGGGTTTGAAACGACAGGGTGTTGGAGGCTCAGCACCGTCAACATACGTTAAAGAGCTCAAACAACACTTAGGGGATGCATATAAAACAGCCAGCCGTGTATCGCAAGAACGTGAAAAGACAGCAAAACAACAGTATGACAGAAAAGTACGTGAAACTGTTATTCACGTGGGCGACAGAGTCCTACTTCGCAATTACGGGTTAAAAGGAACTCACAAAATCGCCGATATATGGGCAGAACATGCATATACTGTGATCGGCCAACCTGAACCGTCGATTCCGGTGTTCAGGATCCAGCACGAAAGTGATAAGAATATCAAGACAGTTTACCGGAACCAATTATTACCAATCCGCCAACTGCCGCTAGACGTAACGTCTACATCCGAATCGGAGTCTACGTTCGAATCGGAGACGACAAACACGCATGAAACATCAGATGCAGAATCCGATAGATTGCGTTCGGACCAGTCGTCAGCACGCAGTACGTTGAGGTGTAATGGTCGATCGAAGTCGGTGTACGTTCCACCACACAAGCGGAAGCCTGAAGAACCAGGGTTGTTACCGCGCAAAACAAAGCGCGCAACAACAACCCCAGCGTGGATGCGCACTGGAGATTACCTAGTGTAAAAGTCTATTATATCCATTAAATCGTGAAAATATGTTATACATATTTATTTATTTTAAAAATTATTACAAGGTGTATATTCATGATTTTTTATTCATTATTAAGTATGCTAGTGTATATTATGTGTGTGCTGTAATTACACGTTAAATATGCATTATTGTCTACAGTTGTCTGTTTTTAATATGATCGGAGTTGCGTTTTTCGACGCTACGAATGTTAGAAATCCTCCTTAAACGATTTCACGCGTTCATAATGTATTACTGATAATTGCGCGAGTTTTGTTTCAAATTTAATTGAAGCATATATCGAGGACGACATCAAAATCGGAGGACGGTAATATGTTTCAGATCGTATTTATAATTATATATAAAACTATATTGTGTTGTGTTGTTTTTAATGTTGTACCAATTTCTAAATATCGTTGACTTTAAATGTAAATCACGACTTGTCTATGAGTTTATAACGGTAGTTATTTTAATACTTATTGTACTCGTTGATTAGTTGTTTACTAGTATTCGATTTATTCGTTAAGGTCGTTTTGCTCTAGGTTAGATAGGTTAAGCTCATCTAATCCATACAGTTGCACGTTTAAAATTTGTCTAATACTCAGATCACTCATCCCTTTTCCCGTGCACTGATATGTTTAATGTCGATCTCGTGAATCGTATGATTGCTAAAGTCGTTCGATTCTTTACATTCAAAGAGTATACATCTCTTTGTTGTATATTAATGATATGTATTACCATTAATAAATATATTAGAGCCAAACGAGTTTATCCTCCACGATAGAACCACACGGAAACCTTCCGACAACACTAATCTGGGACGACACTGTATGCACATGTATTAAACCCCCATTTCTTAAAGAGCAGCTCAACTTTAAAATTGCAAATTGACTTTTGCATGCGTGATAATATTTATTTGCATTAAACTCTTGTGGATTAGCAAATATCTCATGTTTGTTGAACTAATACACGACTCCCGTCATATTAAGTATTTAACATCCATGACTTAAACGGACCATTTAACAGATTTTGGCATGTTCTAAAGTTTGCGAACTAATGCTTTAAATTCATGTAAACATCAGAGCAAAAGAGATTCAGTTAAAATCAAAAATTAACCCGTTTATGCCTAGCGTCCTGAAAAAAATGACTTTGCAAACAGCGTAGACCCAGGTGAGACGCCGCATGATGCGACGTCTCATCTGGGTCTGCGCTGTTTGCTTAAAGGAATTTCAGTAAGTAATATTCTAAATATAGAAATACATATACTAGACATCTTTAATTTTTGAAATAAATCGGTCCAATTTAGAAGGATGGGAGAGTCCACTCGGCATAAATTGTTTAAAATTGAAGAATGAAAAAAACAATATCCACACCTGGGCTCGAACCACTGAGCCTTGGAGCAAATTCGGCCAATCGTTATGACGGGATAATGCACGTAATTTAAACTTTATATAGGTAATCCTTGTAATGTCACACGATTACACTATAATAAGGATAACAACAATATGATAACGATAACAACAGAACTTTCCTAATTATACAATCGTTTCGCCTTTGAAGCGCTTTAGAATTTTCAGGCTTTTAAATCGTCAAAAAGATGCATACAATTGATATTTTAGAGCATACCATATGTCCAGTATTAATGTTTCCTTATAAAAAAAAACATAGCTTCAACAAAAGTTTGCAATTATGAAACAATATTTTTTATCAATTTTGTAAATTTATCAAAACGTGAACAGGTCCCATTAAATACAAACAATGTTTGAATGATATAATCTTGCTATATCCACATTCCCAACGACAACTGTTAAAATATCCACAAAATATAACTGTGAACTTTTCTTTAAATGTATCATTTTTTTAAATATGACATATTAATTTTATATTAAAGACATGATATTCAAAATTTCCTTTCGGCATCTTACAAATGATTTACACAACATTTTACATACATGTAGTTAAGAAATTTTAGCATGAAACATGAATGCGAGCATTTGTACGTTGTCTTGTATAAATTGCTATTAACCCATTTATGCCTAGCGTCTAGAAAAAAGGCCTTGGTAAAAAGCATATACCCAGATGAGACGCCGCATCATGCGGCGTCTTATCTGGGTCTGCGCTTTTTGCTTAAAGGCATTTTTTTATGAAATATTCTAAATATAAAAATAAATATACTAGACATCCCTAATATTTTGGAAATAAATTGATCCAATTTAAAAGGATGGGCGAGTCCACTTGGTATAATAGGGAAGAAAAAAAAAGTTCAAGTAAAGGGAGAATAGTACGAAATTATTAAACATGTATTTACAGCAACACTTGGTGTACACATGGTTAAATGGTATAAACAATGAAATTGACAAGGTTTCAATGGTGATAACCGCATGAACTTGCTCTACGAACACCATGTTTAAATCGATACCTAGTTTTTAAGTATATGTTTCTTTGTTATCGACTGCAAATATGAACTCGTACGAAGGTCTGCTAAATGAAAAATACCAGACAACTTTTTGAAGGTTTCTCATTTTTGTTTTTTCTATTGACAGCGTAGTTGTTAAGAACAGAAAAATGTTCTTTTCAATATGGATGACAAATCACGCTCAACGTGGCATTTTCGAATACTAATAGACCATACCTGTGTACTTATGTCCATAGATACATGATCAACTCTGGCTATTATTCTCGATAGATTAAAGTATAAACAAAAATGATGACAGTATTGCATATGCCAGCGTTGACAGGAGATTCTTTACGGACGGAGTCGATGGAGAGGACAGTTTCTCACAAGGGAAACGAGGATAGAGTATGCAGGGAGTTGTAAACGTTTTAATGAAGAATGGCGTATCTGATACTGACATCGAATGGCTGGCGTCTGGACCTCCCAGATCTTCACAGTACGATGTGACCTTCAAGACAGAAGATAAGTGTATCTCGTTTTTGAATAAAATACAAATGCAAGCATCGTTGTCTCACCAAGGAGTACAATACAGATTTGTTAAGTACGGAAAGCAAATTGTATCATGTGGAATTGAAAATAGGGATGCGTGTGGTCACGGTGGAGTGTGACAGAGTTCAGCAGGAGTCCATTCCACACATAATTCAATTTGAGTGTGGCACAAAGGCCTTGATTACCATGAGGGGACGGCAGCCCCTTTGCCTCTATTGCCTAGAGGTTGGGCACGTCCGCAACACTTTCCCCAAAAATATCATTGCCATTTTTAAGAAAACGTAAGTGTTTCAGAAAACAACAAGGACACAACACAATAGAAAAAGACAGACGGAGAGAAACGGACAGATGGTGAGAAACGAAAGGAAACAGAACAGCATACAGACCAACCAGAACAGACGAAGATTGATGACGAGGGGTTTGAGACGGTGGGAAGTAAGAAGAAAGGAAAGAGCCAGGGAAGAAAGAAAAATGGAGAGAAGATACAAGAAATGGAAGTAGAAACAGAGGTAAGGGGCTCAACAAGAGGGAGGAAAGCAGAAAGCAATGAAGACATGACCCCTGTGCCTAAGAACAAGTTCAAAGTTTTAGATATAGACCCAGATGATTTGGAGGAACACCCACTAGTGATTGATTTAGATTTCCAAGATCTTGTAATAAACTCCCTTTATACAAAAAATATTCACAATTTCATAAACCTCTATTTACAAATACCAATTACTGTTAACACTCAATTTTTTATGTTACCTAGTGTAAATAGTTCAATTGTATGTATATTTATCATTATATTTTATGTCTTAAAATATAATGTTGGCTTATATACCGAGCACACAGACAATTTGTGTGACCGATATATTAGCATATTTAACATTTCATGTCTTCACATTGTATATAGTATACTTTTTGTAATAAAATATAGCATATGTATAAATAAAATCTATGTAAATAGTACGTATATATATGCAATTAAAAACTATTACTTTAAAATCTTATATAACAAAAATGCATTTTTTATTTTATATAAACGTATAAAGAGCGTTCATATGCCTGTGTGTGTAAAAACTTTTTACTGTTATATATACTCAATCCATATCTATTATAAAACACCTTTTTTAAACACAATACTCAGCAACAATATATCTTTAATCTTTTTCCAATATCCTCGTGGTAAATTTGAGCGCATCTATCTGTTTCCAAATTACTTCGGTACGTAGTATATTCATTACAGCGAGTACAAAATCGTTGGCCTAGTCTCTTTTCTACCGGGTTTAAATCTTTTAAACACTATTATCGGTTTTTCAATCCTATCACTAAATCATGGACGTCGCACTTTTTTCTTTTAACTAAAACCTGAGTTATAAACTAGAACATGGAGTTAAACATAGAAACTATAAATATTAACGGATTTCGATCCAAACAAAAACAAACCTTCATTAAATATTACATTTTAATTAATAAAACAAAATATATTATGCATACACGAAACCCATGTAGATGATTACAAAATGTCGAAACAAATAGAAAATTTAATGTCTGTATTGCATAGCAATTGGGCTTAACAATAATGTACCGAAAACATTAATTTGTTTAATCGGAATTCCTTTTTTCATACATTTATACCAAAACCAAAACATCCAATGCCGGATCGGTACGTATAGACTACGTGTAGACACATTTTAACACTATTGTTCCAACACTTAAGACATAGGTTAATGTTAAACTTTACCCAAAGTACAATTTACCGTAGGATGCATGGAATCAATTATCTACGCGGCAGAACAAATAAAATCCCCGAGTACACTGACACTTACTGCTGGTCGTCAGCACAATATTCAGGTAGTTCAAGACATAGGCCCAACATAAGCCTGGAATAACATCCCCTGCTGGAAGTGCCCTGCCAATATCTACTGGTTCTCCTGTAAAAACCACATATACATGAGTCGCACTCTGAGAAAACGGGGTTAAATGCATGTGCGTAGAGTGTCGACAGTTTCTGCTGTTATTAAATCGCTCGTTTAGATAAAATCTCTTCTGAACAAAGCTCGAGTTGAGGCGGAGTGTGTCGTCCCTGATAAGCATGTGCGTACTGCACTGGCTAATATTTGACGACACTGTAAGAACACGCATTAAACTCGCTTTTCACAGAGCAAGTCTCAAAGTATGCACTGGTATTTATTATAAAGTAGTTGGACTGCGTGCATAATTGTGTATACATTTTTTTATTTCGAAATGTTTATCGTATCAAATGTACGTGACATACCCATTTACTGTCGCCTGTATGTATACAGAAACTGTATCTGTATATGATATTCACTGTATACAATACATATATACAATACATGTTTTGTCGGATCCAAGATTTGCAGAAACGATATATGCGCTTTATAATATCGGCACGAAATTTAAAAAAGCATGATTTTACATTCAATCAAACGTCAAGTAAAGTTGAAAGGCTGTTTGATGCTTTAATTATGATGGCTCATACACTGCCAATTACCTAAAAAATTGTTCTTACAATCCAGTTTTTGTAGGATTTCTCATCTTTGCTGAATACTGTAACCCAACGAATACATCTTGGTACTTCTGAGATATTCACACCGCTGCGCAATACAAGCAGGATCCTCAATCTGCCGTCATCAACATCGGCAATCAGGCATTTTATGAGATTGAAAGAAAGCAGTTCGCTTTTCAGCGATTCTTTCGATACAATAACTATTATCCATCCTTCTCGATTGTCACCATCTGAGAGCAGGAATCTTCCTGGTGTGTTTTCATGTCGTATGATGTTCATATGATGTTTTTGTAGCTCTTTTTCGACTTTCACAAAAATCTCCATCAATATCAAAACATGATATGTAAACACTCATCTGGAAAATCTGAGAAGTAAATAGATTAGATTGAACACATGTACATGTTGCTATAATGACTAACCTTATGCTGTCATCAAACACTGACTAGTGTTTACAAATATTGTTCACGTATGGATACGTAATTTAATTTAAATATTTGATGAATACTAAAAATGAAAAGCATGTATTTGTTTTAAGGGACAATAACTCATTACATATTTCTTATTAGTATGTTAGCGAGAATGCGTTCTAATCCTCTCCATTTAATATATTTGAAGGTACTTTGAAGGTACATTGCCAGACTAATGTCCGTTCTTTGAATGTATCGGGCCAGGCATTCAAATGCTCCAGTACTATATTTGCATACATTATACAGTATCGATTAGTATGCAGATGCTAGTAAACTTATTCTTGTTGTGCACTTACCCTTTTAACATCGGACAAAACTCCAGCTTATTAGAGAAGTTTCTGCCCCAGTCTTCTTGATATTGTTTGCCGTCGCTGCCTTAAACAACGCGACAGGAATATCGTTTTCATCTAAAAAATGAATTGCATTTTATCAGCTTAATAAGTATCAAGTAATTGTTCTTGAAAACGTCTATAAATATTTGATTATACATGTAACAGGTATTGTCTTATTAAGCTTATACCGAGCCAATTATCCAATCGATGTCTCTGCAACATCTCCCCGTAATGCGGGCAAATGCGACATGAAGTATAAATATATAGCCCTATAATGTTTATATTTGCATGCCGATGTGCATGTTCTGACATAATAAAGAAACGTTAGATACCTTCACATGGAACGATTTCCAAGAAGTCACTCCATCCTTTCGCATCGATTATCTGCTGGTATGATTGACAGAAAAGCTGGTGCTCAAGAGCGACATTTATTTTCCCAAGGTGCTGCTTTGCAAGATGTGATATTGCAGTTATCGTAGTTGGTACCTGGGCACAAACGTACAACTCGTTCTGAACAAATGGCAGACGATTAAATCAAGAATTCGAGTGGTCAATCGAACGCCGGAAAAATTGTACGCACTTGTCTGGAATGTTGACGGATTATTACAACATAATACGTGTAATTGTTACAATAAACGGTACCAAAATTTCATCGAAGTCGCTGATAATTAAAGCCACACATCTTATTTGGCATAGTAAATTTAAGTATAGATAAGAATTATATTTTATATATGCCAATTAGAATATATTTGGTAGTTACAAGGTAGAAATCCGTCTTTTGCGCTTTAAAACTTAAAAATAATCGCGTTTGTAGAAATGGACGTATACGTATAGAAATCCTTATTTCGGTTTTAAAAGTGGTACCGTTTGAAAAATTATAAATTACGTGCTTACTAAGCTATAGATTTAACGACAATTTTGCACAATATCAAATTGCATCTATGTGTATTGATTAACATGTATTTCATTTCAAGATCAGAGGCTTTAAAATACACAAAATGAACTATTTAAGCATACGTCGCACTGGGTTGTGAAAACCATATTAAAAATACAAAATATAATGAATGTGCCAGCATTCTAAAGTCTTCGTAATAGTTGTGTGTATGCTCTACGTGTTTATATATTATACATGATACCAGTAAGCACAAACATGTTCACAATTCAAAAAATGGAAAAACTGTTTAACTCGATTTTATGAAAATTGAGTTTTCTATTTGTTATCGGATTTAATTGTTTTAATCCGTACACCCTATTTATGAAAGTATATACTTACGTTCGCGTGCTTTATCTGGTTGATGGTAACAACATTATCTCTGTGTTTTTACCCGCATGTATTCTCTTAAACTCAAATGTATCCACATTCGAAATAACAATGCCTGATGCTGAATTTGACGGAAGCTGCTGTGGGACAGCGCAGGTTTTTGGTACAGCCAACAGAAAATTTCCAATCAGTAGTTTTTTGTTCTTCTGTAACCATCGCATTTCTCCAACCAATTCTTGTTCTTTGCAAAAGAAAATAAATACACATATAACGATAAAGTTCAATTAATAGTGTCATTATATTACCAATCGGCACGAGTATTCCAAATTTTGAACGAACGCTATTTTTACAGAACATTAACAATACCATGCCTCGCTCGTTACTGTTGTCCTTTTCCCTTTATGCACGATCATATACACATTGAAGTTATTCAACTATACTATTTTGTTAACATTTAAATAGAGCTAAAGAGAAGTTGATAACATACAATGCTGGGCTTATATTGGCTAAACAAGAACATCACACAAAGATCTATAATTCTGCCAAAAAAACTAATTTAAGCTATAATTGCTTTCTTCAAGATCATCTTCACACAAAGGTCATTCATTATGTAAAGTTTGAGATCCACCTAGTGAAAGAAAAGTTACAAACACATGCGTCAAAAGACCATAATATTCTATAATTGTTAAATAGGCTTTACTTATGAAAAATAGTGCTGCTGCAAAAATTCCGATTTGAACGATCATCAAAATATAAAGGTCATACAAGATGGACACTTTTTGCAAGACCCACCAAGCAATAAAAGGGATTGAATAGTAATGCAAAAAAGACCTTATCCTTCCAAACCGTCTCGCAGATAAATGTATTCCTTTACAAACATCTCCACATTGAGGTCATTTAACTGTAAAGTTTTGAAGGAAAATAATCGAATAATAGACAGGAGGCCTAATCGCAAGCTAAAGGGGACTATATATTTTAAAGTGGAAACAAGAGAAAGCGCCACAATTTAGAAAAAAACTGGTTTGCAGTAAAATGCCTTTCTTCACGATCATCAAAACGATAGTCATTTTATTGTGATAATTTGAGCAAGAGTCAACCAATATTTCGGAACAACTGACGCACGGGCGGTCGGAAAAGAACAATGCTTATTAATTGCCAATCATTGAATTTCATTTCTTTAATGGTGGCCTTATTTCAATCGCCCACCTGGTATAATTTTCAAAGCAAATCAAATTATGCCGGTAGCTGCAAGACAGTTGTAAACAGTTACACACATAAAGGCTGATATATATGCATGCACAAAATGTCTATTACGGTAAAATGACTCATAGTTTATCATGACTTATAGTGCCATATGACTTATATTTGATTATGACTTATAATGTCACATGACTCATAGTTTTTCGTGCCTTATAATGCCACATGACTTATATTTGATAATGACTTATAATGTCACATGACTCATAGTTTTTCATGCCTTATAATGTCACATGACTCATAGTTTTTCATGCCTTATAATGCCACATTACTCATAGTTTTTCATACCTTGAAATGTCACATGAGTCATAGTATATCTTGCCTTATAATGTCAAATGAATGATACTTTATCATGCCTTATAATGTCAAATTACTCATAGTTTATCATGCCTTATAATGTCACATGACTCATAGTTTATCATGCATTATAATGTCACATGACTCATAGTTTATCATGCATTATAATGCCACATGACTCATAGTTTATCACGCTTTATAATGTCACATGACTCATAGTTTATCTTGACTTATACCGTCGCATGCTGATAGTTTATAAAAGCCTTATACTGTCACACGATTGATAGTTTATCATACCGTATAATGTCACATTAATCATAGTATATCTTGTCTTAAAATCTCAAATTACTCTTCGTTTGCCATACCTTTTAAATCTCATTTCTCATATATTAACCATGGATATATTTCATTGAGCCTCATAATGTCTCATTGGTTATAATGCCCAAGGACTGATAAGCATTCATACCGCATTATGCGCAATAAAACACCATATAAGTTGACTCAAAATGTCTAGTTAGCCTTTAAAACATTGTGTTATTGGCAAATGAAGTTATTTGACTTTGCAGTATTTTTAATGTTAAAGAATATGTAAGACTTGGAGATTTAACAACATTAGGCCATACCGCAATCTTAAACAGGTAAACTTTTGAAAACATTGATAGTGTATACATATGACAGACATGACCATTGTGACTCTTATCCTTTTCAAATTTATTATTCGAAATCGTAATACTAGTTATTTGAAAATGTTAACCAAACATATAAACTACGGAATACATGAAAAGGTACAAAATGCATGCGGCAAAACGACTTTACCTTCAGCAACATAGCCCATGTAACCGGATATGTGGGAATGGACCAAGCCAAGATGCAAGTTTCCCGCTGGTAATTCTTTGTCCAAACACACTGGAGCTGAAACAATAATATTATATTTGGTTAGACCGCAAACACAATTACCACCTGTTATCAAATTGTATTTAAGTGACAGGCCAAATAAAAAATTAAAATATATTATTAAGTCATATTCAGAACACATACTTTTATGATTAAAAAAAGGAGTTTTGTTTACGATTTTTAACAATTCGCAGGATGAGTAAAACCATGTGAAAATTGGTGAAAAGATATGTGTGTTGCCAATTTCAAAATAATTACACTATCAGCATTGCACAATATTACATGGTTCATTTTAATGCGTTCAGTCCATTTATAATAATGTATATTAAGGATTCCATCATAAAAAGGTTCATTACATGTTCAAAAGAAGTATCAATCGTTTGGCTGTATTTATGTTAAAAAACATTTACAACGGTTACGTTAAGCAACTTGACATCGGGAACGTTTGCTGATTATTTTAAACATAAGGTATGAATTATAAGGTCATACTAACTTTTCAGTTGTTTGAGAAGCCTTTCATATCCCTGCCATTCAGTGAGGTCGACAAACGTCTTGGGCGTCAACGACAGCAATCCGGTTTTCCCAACATCTTCACGTCGATTTCCTTTGTATGCGACCAAAAGTCTCATGATTTTCCACATTTATGTTTTCTAAGGCAGACAAAACTGCAAATGTGAACCATCCTTTTGAAGCAGATTGATCTGTTATAAGAATTATTATTCTATCATTACGATTAATTGAATTGTGAATGTTATTCATATCTTCGGTTCCAGGTATTCTTATTTCATGGTCAGTTTGACATGTGTATCCACCATTCTTTTCAATGAAGAACCTCAATTTGTCTGCCTCTGTTTTAGACGCTTCGTTTGCGCCTTCACTGTCATAAAATATAATCGCCTTTGCATTATTTCCACAGGATGCCATAATTACACATACATGCTTTAACAAATAGATTTAAATGTCAGGAGCATATATATTGAAATCAATTCAGATGAAAAATATTCCAGATTTAAATTCAATATAAATAATCCTTATATCCAGTCCAAATAACGATACCAATATATTAAATTTCGATTTTATTTGATTAAAATCAGTCTTTGATACAAATATGAAATCGAAACCAAAACTACTTTTATTATTTTCCCATTTACTATAAATACACACATACGGCTACACACCACGGATCGATACATTATAGACACCGATTGAAGGAGTTGGTGTAAGCTTTACAGCTGTGACATTTGCTATACAAAAATTCAAATATATATCATGTAACAGTTTCAAATTGTTAAATAAAGGAACAAATAATTTAAATTTTAAAGCGCTTCGCAATACACAATTTAACTAAATATACTCGCTTATATGATCGCAGTTTTTTGTTTTTTTCTTCTTCGCCTTACATTTCTTCTACTACTACTACGACTACTAATTTCAATAAATCATCATCATCATCATCATCATCATCATCATCATCATAATCATCATCATTATCATCATCATCATCAACAACAACAACAACAACAACAACATCATCTACATCATCATCATCATTGTCATCGTCGCCGTCGTCGTAATCACCATCATCATCGTCATCATCAACAACAACAAAACAACGTCATCATCAACATCATCAACAACAACAACATCATCATCATCATCATCGTGATCATTACCATCTTTTTCGTGTTCTTCTTTCTTTTCCTCTTATGTGGTATCATCATAAGCAACATTATCATTATCATCATCGTTATTATCATAATAATTATTATAATCCTAATTATCATAATTATCATAAAAATAAATAATGCTTTTTCTAATGCAAGAATGGTAACATATGGAAAATAACAGTATATTTTAAAGGCGAACTATGTTCATCTTTAGTAAAGAGATTTTCATTGATTGAATCATCTTATCGCACGCATATACACTCTAGGAAATTACATTTAAAATAGTCCTGTTTGATTTATAAAGATAAACTATTTTTCATATGCCAACGGTTGATAATTAAATACATAATTATTAACAATTGAAAAAGGCATATCGCAATTATTCCATTGATTTCAATATGTAACAAAAGTTACTCATTATCATACACAAGTTTTTACCCGAATTTCAAACCAATATGGAACGCGCTCTGGGAAAAGGGGCTTAAATGCATTCGCGCAAAGCGTCCTTCCGCCTTAAAAGGATTTTTGATAAGAAAATGTTTTATTTAAACAGAAAATATCATAAAAGCGGAAACTTTCGTCATTACTTAGCCTGTGCGAACTGCATAGGCTAATATGTGACGACACTTTACGCACATGCATTGAAACCACTTCTTACAGAGCACGGCCCATATATATGGTGTTGTATGTATGCGTGTGCTTGCTCTGCTGTGTTGTATGTATGCGTGTGCTTGCTCTGCTGTGTTGTATGTATGCGTGTGCTTGCTCTGCTGTGTTGTATGTATGCGTGTGCTTGCTCTGCTGTGTTGTATGTATGCGTGTGCTTGCTCTGATGAAGACACTTAGTCGTTAATAATTCGCAAAGTTAGCCCAAACTGAGTATGATAATTGCTGTTTAAATTCACTCAACTGCTAGTGTCGCTCTAGTCTGAAATATATAGAGATAAATGTGTTAATGACTGTTCTTTGTGTAACATATCAGATGAGGCTTAGAATAAAAAGACGGCGAGGATTGCTGTTTTCTGTGTATCATACCGCTACGTCCCTATTTAAAATGAAACGCAATTAAAACATGATGCAACGTTTCAGTTTTAGCCGCAATGAATATGATGCGCTAAATAATTATGAAATATGTTGTTTGCGGTTTTTGTTGTATTTGTTTTCTAAAATTTATTAATTAATGGTATCAAGCTGTTTGTTTTTTTGTAGAATCTTAGTATATTGTACCAGAAAGGATAATTGTATTGTTGATCCCAAGTAATATGGTCTACACCCATGAAATAAATATATCAGACTTCGTTATATCAGGCAGAAATTAATGTAGTAGTATTATAAATAATGGAATATTATGACAGAAACAAAACTTTCTGAAAAAGCCCTTTATTTAAATTGTGCAAATTAGAATTCCTAAACTTAAGTAATGGTTATATGCTAACATATATTATGAACAACTTAAGTTCTAATAAATAACATATTAAAGAAAGTTAACTTATATGAATCCGTTATAAATATCAATACGAATTATTTGTATCAATTCAAACGGTGTATACACATAATCAAATTGTCTTGCTCATTTAAAAATTCACCACAAAAGATTTGAAGAATACGTAGTAACTCGTATGGGTAATTTTATTGGAAATTCCAACAGCTCAAAATTGAAACGCGCATGCTCTGTTACATAATGGTATACAGTCGCAATCCAAACTTTTGATTACGCAGTATGGCCTGGATGCATATTGCGTGTGATGCAAGAAGCGGTCTCGTTGCATGCAGCTCAATTGGTAGTGCAAGTTGTGTACAGCGGGATTTTCATCTTCGACATATAACGGTTCTCTAAATACTGATTTCACCCAGGAAACGGTCTCGAAATAGTTTCAATGATATTAAGAAATTAAATGCATTTGACCTTAGATAAATGAATTCGCTATGGGAAAACCCAGGTTTTTCCAGAGTAAGGCTTATATACATATAGGTTAAACTGAACTATGCGGATATCTCTTGATTAGAGTAAGGCCTATATACATATAGAATAAACTAAACTATGCGGATATCTCTGGATCAGAGTAAGGCTTATATACATATAGGTTAAACTGAACTATGCGGATATCTCTGGATTAGAGTAAGGCCTATATACATATAGAATAAACTGAACTATGCGGATATCTCTGGATTAGAGTAAGGCTGATATACATATAGACTAAACTGAACCAAGCGGATATCTCTGGATCACAATATGGCTTATATACATATAGATTAAACTGAACTATGCGGATATCTCTTGATTAGAGTCAGGTTTATATACATATAGAATAAATTGAACTATGCATATATCTCTGGATCAGAGTAAGGCCTATATACATATAGAATAAACTGAATTATGCGGAGATATCTGGATCACAGTAAGGCCTATATACATATAGATTAAACTGAACTATGCGGAGATCTCTGGATCAAAGTAAGGCTTATATACATTTAGATTAAACTGAACTATGCGGATATCTCTGGACTAGAGTAAGGCTTATATACATATAGAATAAACTGAACTATGCGAATATCTCTGGATCAGAGTAAGGCCTATATACATATAGAATAAACTGAATTATGCGGATATCTCTGGATAACAGTAAGGCCTATATACATATAGATTAAACTGAACTTTGCGGATATCTCTGGATCAGAAGCATATTGTATTTATGAGTGTGCATAACATTACAGTACCACACCAACCATTCAGTTTGTGTTTATGTCATACAATGCATTTATTAGTAGCAGGTTACGGCAAAGCTTTCTTGAATTGTATGAATTACAGATATACAGGGCACGAACGTCATGTGGTAATAAGGTATTGTCGTTCAGGAGGACATTTAAGTTCATCCAATAAATGCCAATATGAAATAATGCACTTAATAGTGCTTTATAATGATTTACTAAAATTAATACAACACATTTGTAGAAATTAAACGATTAAAATATTGTTTAAGGCTTAATCTCAAATAAATTATGTTATAAATTATTGAAGCGTGTTTGCCATAATGCATTTTATTATTAAGACCGTAAGAAAAATAATTATATTCAAATCGTGCGATAATAGTTTCATCGGCCAGCTAGCAAACACAAAATGTTCAGAATGACATGATAGCAATTTAAAGTATTTTTTACGATGTGCGATGATTAAGAAAGAGACCCGAGCTATTTAAACTCTATAAACCAAGATTCAGCTGCTACACTACAATTTAGAGAGCCCCGTTCTAAAATGCTAAACAATAACCACACGCGAAAGGCCTACATAAAAGCCAATTGCTACATTACAACGATAAGCAATACTACTGAAATTCCCAAAGGTCCAAAGTTCCACATGCAACAATACCACAGAAACAATCCCGCGCTACAATATTACTTTAATAGTTGAATGCTGCAATGGCTGCAATACACAATAAAGAGCCCCGCGCTACAGTCAAGCTCTTAAATAGTACTTAACGACTATCGCGATTAAATACTATAGAAAGAGTCCCGTGTTACCATACTATTAAAAGTAAAGCTCTAAAATAGTACGTTACGACTATCTCGCTAAAATACTACATACAGAGTCCCGTGTTACAACACTACATATATAGCCTCGCGCAACAATATTAAAGAAACAAAGCTTGCTATACATTATTATAGAAAGCTTCCCGCCATACAATATTATAAAAAAATACCAGCGCTACAATATTATTGAAAGAGCCCGCCCTTCAATATTACATAATTAGTCTCGCGCTACAATACTACAGAAAGTGTCCCGCGCTACAATACTACAGAAAGAGCTGCAATCTACAATACTAAAGAAGAGCCCCGCGATTAAATACTACAGAAAGTGTCCCGTGCTACAATACTACATACATAAACCCATGCTACAATTTTACACACGATGATCCAAGCAACACTACCATAGAAAGAATCAAGCGCAACCCTACTATATCAAGAGACAGGCGCCTACATGCTATGGGAATATCTACGCCTCACACCAATAAAGAAACAAATCCCGTGCTACTATATTATACAAACTACTATATTATACAAAGAATTCGGCCCTACAATATTATATAAGAGGCTCGCTCTACAATAAAACAGAAAGAGCACCGCGCTACAATATTATAGACAAAGCCCTGCAATACAATAATATAGAAATATCCCCGTGCTAAATACTACATAGAGAGCCCCGCGATACAATATTATTAAAAAGAGCCCCCCTTTACAATATTATAGAAAGGGTCCCGCGCTACATTTCTACACAAAAAGCCCTTTGATAAATACTGTAGAAAGAGCCCCGCGATACAATACTACATATATAGTCCCGCGCTACAATACTACAGAAAGAGCCACACGCTACAATAATATAGCAAGACCCGTGCGCTACAATACTGAAGACAGTGCTCCATGTAACAATACTATAGAAATAGCCCAGCGCTGTAAAAATACAGACAGAGCCCCAGGATACAAAACTTTATAAAGACCCCCGCGCTAAAAAACTAAATTGAGAATCCCGCCACAATTCTAAAGAAGATATCTCGCGTTATATAGTACTATATAAAGAGCCCCGCGCTACTCTTCTATGGAAATAATACCGCGCGACTATACTGTAGCAAACGTTTCATACTTCAATGCTTATATAAACAACCGTACTACAATTCTATAGAAAGCATCCCGCGCTACAATGTTAAGCTTTGGGCTACAATACTATAGATAAAGCTCCAAGCTGCAATACTTTATAAAGAAAGAACCTAAACGCTACAGTACTACAGAGAGAATCCAGCGCTAAAATACTATAGTAAGAGTCCTGTGCTAGAATACTGAAGAATGAGCCATCCGCTACAATACTTAAGAACATATCCCGCGCTACAATACTAAACAAAAAGCCCCGCACTTAAATATTATAGAAAGATCCACGCGCTTCAATTGTATAGAAATAGTCTACATGGCTATTCAAAAAGCATCGAGCTACAATACGATCGAACGAGTCCCGCGATATAAAATAGAAATATTCTCGCGCTACAAATTATAGAAAGAGTCCAGCGCTTTAATAGTCCCCCTTGCCACAATACTATAGAACAAGCCTCGCGCTAAAATACTGAAGAATGAGTCCCACGCTAGGACACAATAGAAAGAGCCCTACGGTACATTACTTTAGAACCTACCCCACGGTGAAATACTATGCAAAGAACCCCGCATTTAACTATTATAGAAAGTGACCCGTGGTCAAATATTATAGAAATAATCCCGCGGTAAAATACTATGGAAAGGGCACCGAGCGACAGTACTATAGATATAGTACAATACTAAAGATATAGTACCGCGCTACAATAATTTATAAAAAAACACCCGCGCTGCAATACTATTTAAAGAGTCCCGCGCTACAATACTACAGATAGAGTCCCGCGATACAATATTGTGGAAAAAGCCCCGCGCTGCATACTGCATAAAGGGTACAGTGCTTAATACTGCACAAATAGTCATGTGTAACAATATTATAGAACAACAATATCATACAATATTATAGAACAAACCGCGCAGAAAGAGCCGCTCCCTACAATATTACAGAACGAGCCGCTACTTACAATAATATAGAAGGAGTTCCACTCTACAATGCTACAGAAAGAGCCCTACGCTACAATACTGCAGAAAGAACCCCAGGCTCAATACAACAGAAAGAACCGCGAGCTTCAATTTTATCGAAATAGCACAGCAATACAATACAATTGAAATAGCCCTACGCCACAAAACTATAGAAATTACCACGCGCTTGAATATTATAAAAATCGTCTGCTCTAAATTACTATAGAAAGAGCCCCGACTTACAAATAAAACTAATTTTTTATATTGGTGACTAGATCGATATAAGATGCAGTTTGCTAAAATGATTACGGCCTTTCATTGAACGAAAACAAGCTTAATTCACACCAACCTTTCAACTCATATGACGATTGAAATGTTAAACCTTTGGGAAATGATATCGTGAAATTTAATTAAACACTTGGTCGAAGTTACAACCCCCAAACAGGTAAACGGTAGCCATTGCATTTACACGTTATACTTTCCCTCAAGTTTCGAATGATTTTCAGTATGGAGCGTTTTATATACTATGCACATGTGTGTGCATTTTTCTTTTCAAACGTTAATGTTTAAAACATAGTTTACAGTAAAACACGGACAAGTTACTATATCTTAATAAATAAATACTATTAACATTAGTTTTAAAATCGAAATATTCGATTTAATTATCGGAACGTGGTGTCTATTACGGCTGAGATTACACGGAGGTAGACACATTAAATGACTGTGTTAGTGGTGTCTAACCTTTCTTTTATCGAGGGGAAGTAACCACTTGCAGATGTTCGTCTTTTGACGAAGTGTATAGTTTAAGCGAACTAAATATCATATAATAATTAACTATTGTTCTCCAAGTATGTTCTTTATGGTAAGGATTTATTATTTATTTATTACGCATACAAATTCTACGTGAAACGCGAAGGTTATGTATTAGTAAAAGTATTTCGCTTTTAACCTAATTGTTCATAGTTCGAAATCGAAAGTGACTTCTTTAATTGTAAAAGGAAAATAGAAATGTTTGGTGGAATTAAAGTCTATATTTATTGTGTTTGTTCTCGGCTTATAAATATTGCAATAGCTTTGTAAACTGTTATACAATTAATGCGATGGTGAGATGAAACGAAGCCCATATTTTTTAATATCTGACATGAATATGCATTTCTAAAAATAACCGTCTCTCACTTCAAGGGGATTACCCTCACAGGTTGACATTTTTGTTTGAGTAGTATAAATGACTGATGTCATCGTTCAGAATGCATGGCGGATTGCAGTGTGAGTGGCAAAGATGTGTTTGTTCTATTAGCATGCGTTCCGAACAAAATTTGTGTTCATGTCTGCGTGTCTTTATTTCAAATGTTGATCCAGTATGTTTATGATAACGTTAACACTTCATCTTCTTTCTAAATGCAAAATTGACGAATGCAAAGATTCGACTTAATATATTGTGCTGTAATCAACCAGAATCGGTAAGGCTTATCCAGATTATATTAAGTATTATTTTCAAAATAAACAAAATGACCTGATATTGAAGGGCTAAAGGAACGTCAGCTATTTATAATTACGTTAAACTCTCTACAGTTTAGTTTTCTTCTTTACAAAAGCGCAAGTTTAAATTAATATTAACATACTTAACAGTATTAGTTATACTCAAAAATGAGAGCTTTGCAAATTGGAAAAAAATCGCTGTTCCATGTTAAATGTTTTGCCATGCAATGGAAGTTACATATTTTACTTATCAATAGCCATGGTACTTGTCAAATTCGGTATGAATTCCGGCAAAACAGTTGGCGAATGTATAATCATAAGTTAAATATATATTACATAGGGCCACTACAAAGTGATTAAATGTTCGATGGATTCGCCGCACCTAAAACTCTTAAAACTGAATAAAAATATTTTTATTTTTATTTTGCGCCCGCCGCAAAAAATTTGTTGCGCACGCACCTATTTATTAAATGATTTAGTTTTATTTAGCCTACGTATTTTACGACATAGGCCTAGAGTGTTATAACACTTTGCGTTATTAGATTGGTTTATGGTTTAAACAAATGGCAGCGTCCGTCTGTCTTGTCATGTCAGCAAAAGACACAAATGGAAATGTTAATTTTCCCCCCGGGCAATTAGTCATTGCATCAAAGATGATTTGAGTTATTTTATAATTTCAATCGGATCTACATTAAGATGTGAAATATCGCTTGTATGCATTCGATTGGTAAAAATCTGCAAATAAACTTGTTGGTATTGATTAAGTTAAAATATTAAAAATTAACATGCAAAGGAGTGTTGAACTGGACGAAAAAATGTCGAGTATAATATAAATTGTACGAGCCACCTATCTACATGTTCAAACTGTTGATGGCTAAGTGCAAGGTATACATTATGCCCCTAAAACATGAATTTAACATAAGTAAGAAAGTGAAAAAACCTTCTGGACCTAAACAACTTTACTGGCATTTGATTGACTTTTTTATATTAAAATACAAAACTTTAACTACCCATTTTTCTTTTATTAGGAAGTAATGCTTTTTTTTACTTTACAAAACTTAAACTTCTCATTTCTAATTTTAACAGTGCTAAAATAACGAAAGTAATGCATTAAGTATTGTATAATACCATAACCTATGATATTTAGAACTAATACAAATTCGAGATATTTCGTATCAGCGTTTTTGCCCCAAATTACAGACTCGTATAGGCTGTGTCCAAATTGAAAATTGTAATAAAGATGTGTCTCAAAAAGTAGCTTTTTTTCGTTTAAAAGTCTCGCCAAAATTTCCAAAAAAATATGTCAATCTTTTAAAAATAAACTCAATTGGTTTATTGAGTTTATCATACAGCAGTTTAATGCTCTAGTACTTATAATATACATTTTAGAAAGCAGTTAAACATGCACTTATTAACAATTGGTATACTGTTATCTATAATAATAATGATTCAATATTCTCAATTTCATGGTTTATTGCACGTTATTCCCAATCAAAAAGGCACATGCTTTAAAATATGACGCGAAGAAAAATCACTGCTTGCGCTTGATATTTATTGTATTATTTATTGTGTCATGTTATTAAACCATCATTGACAGAAAACTGAGCTTATTTTATAACTTTGATAATGTAACCTACATGTACAATGTTAAATTTAAGTAATAACTACGGTGTGAGTAAGCAGAACAGCTATTAGAGACTGTATTTATTTATGTTTGCAAACATTTGGTAAGGGCTTAAACTCTATTAATACTGCTAATTATCTTGTACTGGTATTTTGCAGATATCATGCCTTTGTTTGGCAAAATATATCAATTAACATTGACAATGCATAATGTGTTTTTTATTTTTCTGGTTTTGCTCGCCTGTGATTTAACAAAAAATAGGATAAAAATAAATTTATTTTTATTTCGCTCGCTCGCTCCTTTTTTGGTAAGCAAAAATCCGTAGAACAAATAATCAATTTGTTGTGGCCTAACATATCATATTAAATCGGTAAGTTTACGGGTTGCGGAATGAAAATGCCTGGTAGCGAAATTCACGGACTGAAGAATAAAAATTCCAGATAAAACAATTCATTACTTTCAGATAAATGACACTGCTTAACTAATATATTAATATGGAACAATTCGGTCATATTTTAAGGTATTTTGATTAATTAAATGTATTATAAACAATGCATTAATTCAGTAATCTTTATTTCCGATGTCCGATTTTATTATGCTTTGAATTCCAATCATATAATTAATTTATAATATTGCCTCAAGTAGAAATGTCCTTGTATGGTCTTTCTACGTAGTTCGGTCGAGTTTAAAATGTTGATTTACTCTACACTATCAAGTCCACAGGATATTTTAACCAAACAATGATAAACACGGGTCCCGTATGGAAGGTCTCGTGTCTGTACAACAACGCCGAACTCAACCGCTATTAGAAGTTAAGTGTCTCCAGACATACTGGTTCATTTACACGATTACTTTGGAATACATATAATCAAACCATTTTAAATTTGATAAAAATCCGCATGTCTCGCTTGTCAAGTTTATGTGACTACATGCGAGCTAAACGTATTAAATGGATCCTTACATATATATATATTAACTGCTTATATGGATTATTGTCGTACATATAGGTATTTGAACATAAACTTGAACAAGTAATAAACCACATTTGTGGTTATGACAATCTAATCAATTTCTTTGTGAAGCGGCATTGTCCAGATAAACAAATAATGTATGTTGGTCTTTAAAAATTATCTCATGAACCACATGACAGCCTAATTCGTTAATAATGATAAGTTTGAATCGGACGTATCCACAATGCCATTGTCATCTTATTCTTTCTCAACTATAAAATAAATAGACCCCAACATGTAGTCAACCTCCCTTAAAAAAGCGTAGCGAATTATGCTCAAACTTTCACAATTGAACGTTATTTGTGATAGCAAGCCCTTTTTAATGTACTTGTGAATTGCCTGTGTTACAATATGTTTCATGTGGGCATCACAGTTATGTGTATTTCAGAGTACCGGTATATACCGAAGTTCCTATTCCAGTACCCTTTTTATGCCCAAGTAATCGTTTACAATTGACCCACTGCCGACTCGCAAGAAATGGGGACAAATGTCAGAATATCCGCTTCAAAAGTTCAAAATTATGTGTATTTGGTATTTTGTTGTGCGTTGGGGACACTCGAGTTTGCGTAGGCAAGACCGCAAGTTGGATACGATTAGTATAAACTAACTCTTATTTAGACGCGATGTGTATAACTGTAATACATGCATGTGCGGAAAGTGTTTTCCCATATAAGCCTGTGCAGTCTGAACTGGCTGATCAGAGACGAAACTATACGCTTTTACGCAATTTTTGGTTTAAAGGAGGTCTGTTATAAAAAACAATCCAGTTTAGGCGGAAAGTATCGTCCCAGCTGATACTTAAGTCGCATGCATTAAACACAGTTTTCCCAGAACGAGGCTCACGTAGTCCCTAAATAGTGTGTGTACTCAGCTTCTCTCAGACTGCGTAGCGGACTAGGCTCAATATGCACAACACAATACATTTGTATTAAGTGTCGTCCCGAATTAGCGCGTGAAATGTGCACAGGCTAACCAGGGCTTATAATTTCCGCTTACATTTAATTTTGTGCAGATCAGACCCTTTTTAACAAACAATTCTATAAAAGCGGAATGTGTCTTTCCTAATAGCCTGTTCGGTCTGCAAAAATTAAGCTGTGAAGACATGCGAATGAATTAAGCCCCGTTTTCACAGAGCGCGGCTAATATTTAACTTAAAGTTGTTGAGAGTACATTTCGAGCACCAGCGTGTTGGTACCTCTGCATCCGACTTGCAATGGGTGCCTAGTGTTTGTTATGTTGTCAGTTTCCGCTTACTTAACGAAGAACGAAGAAACCGAGAAAATCTCTGTCACTAAAGACCTGATTACTAGAACCGAGGCGTGTATTGTTTCTTTGACAATAGGCTGGGTTGAGTAATATGTGTGGGGTATGGTATCCTAGTGTCTGGATAGATTTGCGATGCAGGAGAAAAAAACCGCAAAAGTTTTTTTTATTATTTAGCCTTGCTATGTGAACAGGGTGTTTAATTCATGTGCGTAAAATGTCGTAACAGATTAGCGTGTGCAGTCCGAACAACCAAGGACGACACTTTCAGTCTTAACTGGAGTTTCGATATGAAGAAACTTTCTTTAAAGTAAACAAAAACATAACAGCGGAAAGTTTCGTCTCTTATTAGCCTGCGCGGACTGCTTATGCTAAATAAATATGGGACGACAATTTACGCACACGCATTAAACTCCCTTTCTCAAAGCAGAATCTCATTTTTCAGAACATCTAGAGTTGAAGAAGTACCGTTACATCAACACTTTGTTGACACAAGCTACGTGGAAAAAGCTTAAATGTCATCATAGAGTGTTGAACTAGTTGGATGGAATAATTTTGAATTATGCAAGTAGGCAATAATTACAATGGAGACGCCGTCCCAATATTTAGTGTAAAGACACTTAACCGATAGCACATATTAACTCTGCGCATTTTCATAATAAGTATGTTCCTGACGGAGTTGAGTTTTAATCGTTTAAACCTGACACTATTTTATTACAATCCATTCAATTGAATGCCTGCGCCTTCAAATACCGAAGATATCAATAGAAATCATCAGACCATTCAGGTTTATTTCAATAGATTGTGTATTGGTATATTTTTAATTGAAGCATTGGTTATTATACTTGAAGTATTGGTTTAAATGATTTGTCAATAATGTGGAGACACGTGAATCACTGCTATTTATTCAGGCATTAATTTGTTTGTTGTATTATTGAATCAACTCTCAAGTTAAGGAAGCTATCTGTAGAAGTTTAAACACAGTGTTGGCAGGGAAACTAGTGGTAAGATTTACGCAGTTTATTAAATATCGGTAATGTTTTCTATTAATATAACTTTCATTCGTAGAAATAAATTAAACGCTCGCCTTCAACAAAAAATATGTATTTCATATCGAAACTATAATTATAATGTAACAAAGCATGGGCTATTTTGCTTTTGTCTTACTAATTGGCGTTGATACAAATACGTTTTTATCCTCCGCCATAGCTATGTTTTTTATCACTGAACAATAAATGGACTACACGGATTTTGTTAAACGATAACTTACAGACTATAGTTTAAGCGTTACACGTTGGTGATTGCCGTAATAACCAAAGGCTCGTATTTCTCATTTCTCAAAACAAACACGCTAAAGTGCCAGTTGTTCCTAAACAAAACTAAATATATATATAATATTTCCATTTTAAAGAATAGTTATAAATACACAAGCGAAACTCTTGAATACTAAATCAGTGTGTGGCTATTTATTCTGAAAAATAAGTCATAAGTACATACTGATTTTAAACAATC
This sequence comes from Dreissena polymorpha, assembly GCF_020536995.1. Taxonomy (NCBI): domain Eukaryota; kingdom Metazoa; phylum Mollusca; class Bivalvia; order Myida; family Dreissenidae; genus Dreissena; species Dreissena polymorpha. The sequence continues at coordinate 116,689 of NW_026273349.1, read as the reverse complement.
TGAATTTAATATATATTTAAAATAATAATCCGTAAAGACAAAGAGAGGCAAGTCACTTTTATCAAGTTGACCAGTTATTGACAAGCGTATACCTTTATATACAGTGATATTAACTTGCAATTATTTTTCGAATTGTATACAATATTTTCTAGTATATTCTTTGGGCTAATCACGGTACACGTTAGTTTATTAGGAAGGCCTTATTTGTGTCAGAAGATCGTCGAAAAACAAGGGGTATCAGAAACTTCAATCAATCATTAAGGTATATGATTGACATTTGCTTGTTAAATAGTTTTTCGTATCGATAGTTTATACTGAACATAAGAAATTCAAATACATTCTCAGAGATACAGGCCAACCGACTGAGAGACATACACAAATTGTTGACCACAAAAAATGATAGTATGAGCTAATCAACATTCGCACGATTATATAGAACTGTATCGTGATTGCTTGTTCACACGCACAAATGATAATATTTTTGTAGATAACCGGAAGGCGAAATGTATCATAATATGCAAATATTACCAATTAAAATATTTTCGTAACCGATAAACAGACAAATATCGTTTGGCGGAATTAAATTATTAATTTTAAAATATTCAACGTTTCTTATGTACGTATGACGGTCAAAAGTCTACGTGACATGGAAAACGCAGCAAGTATGAATAACTTTAAATTGTCACACAAATTTGTTTTATTGAGTTCCTTAATTATGTTTGTTAATGTCGGTAAATTTTGAAGCGACTTCATTAACAATCCCATGTATACATATACAACGTGACGTCCGTACGTTATTGTCATCTGTATACGGGTGCGTAAGCACATTCCTCCATCTGCAAACACTAAGATATATGTTCCGCGGACGAAATAAACTATTGTCAAGGTCGCCGTGGTGTCATGGATATTGTGGCCGCCTTGCGACCTGCTTTGGTTCGGTGTTTGGTTCAATCCTCATGTGGGAGCGTTCCCCCCAAAACACCAAGTACTGGCGTCAGGCACAGGAAACGGACCCGAGAGCGTATCAAACAAGTAGAAATCATTTTAAATGCAATCGAACTAAAATAAATAGGTTTAAACTATGAAATTATTTCTAAACAAGCATATTTGCTTGCAATGTTAAAGTCATGTTTTCTTAATGTTATAATTTTAAGGTTTAATTAACTTCAAATACTTGTATGTGCAATATATTGTAAACTGTTTCAGTATAAACTGCACCCCTATATTTGTATCAATGAAGCCAGTAAAATTTCATCAGATCTGACAGAGACATAAATTTAACGTTAACACTAAAATAGAACACCTCGGATAAGCAATATGATTTACCTAACTATGGATTGCGAATATAACGTTATATATATAGTTGTAGCGTCTTGTCGACCGTAAGCAACGACACGATCGCTTCAGGCAGCAAATATTTCAGCGACCATTAACTATATCGAATATCGTTGAAGGAATATACTTTTCATTTCTGGTGTTCAATTTAGAATATTAACATGTTCGTGAAAGTAGTCGAGTTGTGGACTTGTTTAAGGTTGTAATACCAGTCCGCACAGCCTTTTCAGGCACGCCATTTTCCGCTTTAATGATTTTTTCGTTTCAACGTAGTGCCTTTAAAAAGAAACTTCATGTTTGGCCGAAATACTAGACCCTGAAACACCTGCGTGGACTGCACAGGCTAATCTGGTTCGACACTTTACGCACATGCAATTTACCCCGTTTCCTAGAGCGCGGCCCGATTAGTTTTATTAGCCCAGGCTTTTATTTAAAATTGGAGCCAATTGTTAATTAATAAGTATAAATGCAGACCACCCAAGGTAACTGCAACGGATGTATGTGACTATGGTTCGAAGACAAGCGCTTTTTGATTGTTTGCAAAGTCTATAGACAAATTATGAAAGAATAAACACCACCACAGGACTTTCGGTGATTAATAAATATCAGCTTCAATTCCTGTTAAACCTGCGTCAAAAGGTTGCAATTTTTATATGAGTAACGTAACACGACCGCGGCAGAATGCGGACACAAATTAGTACGTAGTGTAGTTATTGTTATTTGAACCTTCGATGAAGCGTTCATTCACCGTACGTGCTTCTACTCGGATACACATTCAGTGGTAGTAGTAAACATGTGACGAAGGATATTGACAGAGATGTTTGCATTTGCTTTCCGACATATTGCTGTCTATCGGTCAATAAAAACGAACTTGTATGCGTATGAGTAAACCATGAGGTGTTTAATTACCACGCATACGTGAACAATAATGACTCATTTTATTAAAATAATAAAAACTCAATCACGTGTGTGTTACAGAGTATATAAAAACACTGTATGTGATAAACAAAGGTTTATGCATAACACTTAAATAGCTTACAAACACCTATTACATAACACATTTTATTATAAATATTTTTAACGGGCGTTGGAGGGAGTATTGAGCGATGGAATCCGTTAGAAACGTGAATTCGAAAGTGGTGATAGCAACAGTAGGTACGATGTGTTTCGATATGTTTAGGTGATCTTCTAACTGGAATGAACGTGCCCCGTACACTACAAAGTTGTGAACTGCTCTTGATATGGGTCGCGTTCTGGGAAAACGGGGCTTAATGCATGTTAGTAAAGTGTCACTTCCGCGTTAATGGTATTTTTTCGTTTAAATTAAGTCTGTTTCATGTGCAATTTCACCTGAATGCACAGGGAAATTTTCGACGACACTTCTCGCACATTTATTAAGTCCCGTTTTCCCAGAGCACAGCTTATTTTGAATGTTTATGCCCCTACACAGCGGGAGGCATTATATACGGTACGTATCCGTCTGACTGCCAGGCCGTACAATTGGTCCTTCCCACCGGATTTGACAGACATTTGACGCTTATCTGTCTTTGTTTTGCACTATATAATATATGGGCCTCGTTTAAGGGAAACCTGGCTTAATGCATGTGCATGCGCAGTGCGTACAGGCTTATATAATATAAAGAAGTGAAACTCCAGCTGCTGGAGCAGTATTGAATTTTCATTAAAATCAATTAGTTGGTCCTTTATTTAAGGCAAGTGACCGATTGCACAAACAGTACAAAACAGCACAATACAGCACAATACAAACCAACATAAACACAAAATATGAATAATGCTGGGGTCACCGCCTTGGAACGGTCAATGCAAAGCATTGGGGGTTTAAACCTGGTTATAGAGCGCTCAACCTCACACTTGGCCCAGCAATATTCATAATACATTCAAGTGTAAATAAAATTTAACGTCATATTATATGGAACGAAACTTTCCTTTTAATATATGGGCCTCGTTTTCGGGAACCTGGCGTAATGCATGTGCATGCGCAGTTCGTACAGGCTTATATGGTACGAAACTTTTCTTTTAAACTGAATGTTCGTTTAGAAGCGACTTCGTTTAAACAAAACAATCAATAAAGTCGGACAATGTCGTCCCTGATTAACCTGTGCGGGTTGCAAAGGCTACTACGAGACGAATATTTACACATATACATTAAGTTTTTCCAGAGCGAGGCTCATTTAGTCCTCAAAATTGTTCATATATAATATCCGATTATCCGTGTTGAATTGCTCATAAAAAGTAGCATATATGCAACGTGTTTTCAAGGATGACTTAATCGAATGTAAGTTGTGTCTTAAATATCAGGAATTAAAAACCGTGCTATAACTCAATCATCGCTTTGTGAAAACTGGGCTTAATTCATGTGCTTTAAGTGTCGTCTCAGATTAGCCTATGAGTTCGCACAGGCTAGTCAGTGACGAAACTGTCCGCCTTTAATGTGTTTTAGGATGACAGGAAGTCCCTTTAGTTACGGCGGATAGTGTCGACATTGATATTCTATGAGGATTTAAACATGGTTTACTTTTGCAGATCATGAAATATACTTTTTTGAAAATGACATATAAAGATTACATTAAGTGGTATCGTACATTTGTTTATTCTGAAGCGATCAGAAAAAATGCCAACAATATAAGGCTCAGGTTTATAGAATATCACACACTTCTGTTTGCATATGTGCCGCGTTCTGAGAAAACTGGGCTTATTGCATGTGCGTAAAGTGTTATCCTGGATTTGCCTGAGTAAACCCCACAGGCTAATCAGTGAAGGGACTTTCCGCTTTTATATAATTTGTCAATTAAAGGAGGTCTCTTACAAGAAAGCACATAGATCATCACCTAAACATGATTGTCGCTAATACATGTAAGAAACTTACTTAAAACTAAAATTACTATACAAGCGGAAAGTGTCGTCGCTGAACAGACTGTGCGGACTTATGGTGCGACGTTTTACTCACATGTATAACAATCGGTTTTCACAGAGCGCGAAGCATTACTATTATAGCTGGATGGATGCATTACTTAGAACGTTTTTTTTTAAATAATATTAGGAGACCGTACTTACCATCACAACATCACTTCGGTCTGGAGCCCTATGATTGCAAGCAGGTTAGCACCAAAAACGAATATAAAAAACCCATTTAATTTTAATAATAAGAAGTTAAATACATATTACATAAAATATCATATTAAATCGGCAAGTTTACGGGTTGCAGAATGAAAATTCCTGGTAGCGAAGTTCACGGATTGAAGAATAAAAATTCCAGATAAAACAATTCATTACTTTCAGATAAATGACACTGCTTAACTAATATATTATTATGGAACAATTCGGTCATATTTTAAGGTATTTTCGATTAATTAAATTTATTATAAACAATGCATTAATTCAGTAATCTTTATTTCCGATGTCCGATTTGATTATGCTTTGAATTCCAATCATATAATTAATTTATAATATTGCCTCAAGTAGAAATGTATCTGTATGGTCTTTCTACGTAGTTCGGTCGAGTTTATAATGTTTATTTACTCTACACTATCAAGTCCACGTGGTATTTTAACCAAACAATGATAAACACGGGTCCCGTATGGAAGGTCTCGTGTCTGTACGAAAACAACGCCAAACTCTACCGCTATTAGAAGTTAAGTGTCTCCAGAAATACTGGTTCATTTACACGATTAATTTGGAATACATATAATCAAACAATTATAAATCTGATAAAAACCGCATGTCTCGCTTGTCAAGTTTATGTGTGACTACATGCGAGCTAAAGGTATTAAATGGATACTTACAAACACATATATATATATATATATATATATATATATATATATATATATATACCAATACATAGTGCCAGTTACGCGGTCTCTGTAGTTTTCAGACTGTACTTACGAGGTCAATATAAAAAACGGGGTCTATATACAACCCCGCAATCTAGGCTCCTTTAATTACTATGAGGGGGGTGTAGGGGAGGTAATGCAATCAAATCTCACAATAAGGTCTTAAATCGAAAACCACAATCAGGTCTGAAATTGAAATTGTATATACCTCGCAAATAAGTTCGCTATATATTTCCTTGTATAAGACGTTAAATAAATGACGTATTTATATACAATAATAATAGTAGGTACCCCTATATACCTTAATTCGTGTTTATATCGGATAAAAAAGGGTATGGAGATACATGTATTTAAAGTGGGAACCCCATAACCTATTTCTAAATCAGAGACCCCGTAACTGGCCATATGTGTGAATATATATATATATATATATATATATATATATATATATATATATATATATACTATGAGGGGGGTGTAGGGGAGGTAATGCAATCAAATGTCACAATAAGGTCTTAAATCGAAAACCACAATCACGTCTGAAATTGAAATTTTATATACCTCGCAATTCATTTCGCTATATATTTCCTTGTATAAGACGTTAAATAAATGACGTATTTATATATAATAATATATTAGGTACCCCTATATACCTTAATTCGTGTTTATATCCGATAAAAAAGGGTATGGAGATACAAGTGTTAAAATGTGGGAACCCCATGACCTATTTCTAAATCAGAGACCCCATAACTGGCCATATGTGTGAATATATATATATATATATATATATATATATATATATATATATATATATTAACCTCTTATATGGATTATTGTCGTACATATAGGTATTTGAACATAAACTTGAACAAGTAATAAACCACATTTGTGGTTATGACAATCTAATCAATTTATTTGTGAAATGCATTGTCCAGATATACTAATAATGTATGTGGGTCTCTTTATCTCATGAACCACATGACAGGCTAATTCGTTAATGATCATAAGTTTGAATCGGATGCAGTAACATATACCTAAGATTGTGTAATCACCGTTATATGACTTCTGGTATACACAGTATTGAAAAAGGTGTATCACACATTGGTCATCTATGATCGCTGTGGTTAGTTTATCGGCCAAAGACTGGTAACGTCGATAAATATGTTAAGTTTCCATTGATTGTGTATGCCACGTATTTTTGTATATGGAATACGTGATCAACCGTTTTATCTCATCTCTGCTCGCGGTCGCGGTTATTTATGCTAGGGTCATTTAATCTGCCGATATTGCCTGGAAATTAAAGTTATCATTAATAAAACTACTTGTGTTGTTTGCTTTCATTAGGTGTCGTGAGCAGTGCTACAACCCGTTTTGTAATGAAAACCCGAATTGTAATAATTTATTACAAAGTGGGATGCGATGCATTATTACATATCGGGTCGACAGTAACAACCCGTTTTGTAATAAAAACCCGAAATGTAATAAATTGTATCATGTCCATTAATTCACCAGACCTTAGTTTTAATATTTTTTCATCAAACAATGATACAAATTAAAAAGATATTACTAAGTGGGATGAGATGATGTGAGGGAGGGAGGGAGTCTCTGATGGCGTTAGCTATTACAGTTCCCAGGAGTTTCAACATTTCCTGGCTGAATGGGACATCAATCATGTTCAAAAGTAACACAATTACAGTTTAAATCTTTAAACATAAAATTCAACAAAACTATCTGCCCCGAAAACAAGTTCATTATTAACAGGGGCGATGATATCATACAATCCCCATGATTCAACAAATTGAGAGTAATTCAATCTTTTAAAATCAACAAAAAATCTAAATCTAAATAATGACAAAAACATAGTCTCTCGATAACTTTAAACTGTTTTTTATGATGTTTGTTTGATTTTGCAAATGCCAAATAGCAATCTGGAAATAAATAAGATCACTAAAATTGTGTAATTATGTCCAGCACTATCTGCTTTAAAATAAAACTAAAAACTAAACATGTTTTCAGAAAGAGTGATTTTTGATTCTGAGGTAATATTTAACAAATATATAACAATTTTATTGAGGGGACTACAAAGGGACATTCTATAAATAGATGCGAAACCGTTTCAATATCTTTACAAAAATAACAATTTTAGATTTTTGAAATTCATTTCAGTTAATGTTAAGGTCGGTGAAACACTGATTATTTATGAATCGAATGCATTAGTAATACTTATTTGATAGAAATTCCTATTATTTTATAATAGAATTAAAGGTTCTTAATCTTGATGCATTATAATTTTTTTCATCCAGAATTGAACAATATTATTGAAAACAATTGTTTATAAGCAGAGTTTTTCCCAAAAAATTTTGTTCAAGGGAGTTAATACAAAAAAATGTTTGCACCTCTCTGTGCTATTAGATTTAGAAGTCGGCAACGGTTAATCAAGGACGACTCTTAATGGCTAGACTGGATTTTTGCAATGAAGAGACTTTCTTCAATTAAAAATATACATTCGGATTGTGTCGCCCCTTATTAGCCTGTACAGACTGCACAGGCTAATAATTGACGAAAATTTACAAACATGCATTAAACCCCCTTTTCACAGAGTATGACTTATTTGATTTAATCACTGTTGTATTTATATTCGTACTCTGTGTTTAATGAAATGTAGGTATACTGAAGGCTACTTGTGAACAATTTTACAAACAAGTCGGTCCTTTATATTGCAATTGCCTAACTTACCTCAGGATGATGAAACACATTTACATTACATAATTGAAAACTATAATTTACGCTCGATGTTAATCAGTAACCTCGAATGCATGTATCTGAAAGTAACCGGCAATTAGTACTACGTTAATAATGGAAGTTTGAAAGGTACCTTCAGTGTGCAACTCATTTTAAATTCACGTCAAGGAAAACGTAAAAATGCAAAAATGAAACAATTAATGATCGTATAATAAATTTGTAGCACCGATCAGAAATATACGCTAGTTAATTCGCGACATCGTCGTGTAATCAATAGCTTTAAATAATATTTTACTAATATCGTTGTATTAAAGCTTTGATATTTACAACCTTATGTTTTTTTGTTCAACTTAACCTTAGTAACTTATGTGAAAAGGGGGTTTAATGCATGTGCGTAAAGGCTAATCAGGCACGACACTTTCCGCCTAAACTTGATATTTGCTAAGAAGAGACTTTCTTGAAACGAATAATATCATTAAGACGCAAAGTGTCGTCCCTTATTAGCCTGTGTGGACTGCACAGGCTAATCTGGGACGGCCCTTTACGCACATGCATTAAACCCCTTTTTACAGAACAAGGCCCATTTCTATTGTATGTAAACCGCTATGTAGCTAAGCTTACTCAAACAGGAAGATCAATTCATTAGTCTTCTACATGTCAGTGTCAAATAAACTGTATTATATATATTTAACTCAATTTTAAATAAAAATTGGCATACGAAAAGGACAGAACTCGAATAACTCGAATGAATATTTCTTTTAAAAGTTAACTAGTCTATAACTAATGCTCTATGGAGAAGTCAATGAGGGGAAGGTATCTGTATTATTAACGTTATACACAACAAAAGGCCTCGTATTTTCCCAGGCGGGGTAAGATAATACATATTAAATATTATATTCATGATAATAAATTAATTTGATTTTTTTTGTACGAATTAATGTTTTTTCACGGTTATTATCCACAATAATTTTAATTCGTTGTGTTTCGCTAAGATGATCCACAGTGGAACACGCATTCTAGAATATTAAAAATAATACTTAATTAATTATACTTAATTATTTACATACTATTCTGTTTCTTATGAAATGGTTTTGGTACCTTTGACGCAGTAGTGGAAACTGTGGGTCTATTATAATATACCGATACTGACGTTTCATATCGGAATGACGCAGTTGTGAAACATACCGCCAAGAACATTTAGTATTATACAATACACGTAGTATAAAATATATGATGTTAACGCCATCATTTTTTTATTTCTATTAAAACAGATACAATAGTAAGTGAATCGTATTAACTATGATTATTATTTCCTTTTGCCTACTGTTAAAAATATTACGGTGATCGAATGATCTACTCATTATTTTTTGTAGTTTAAGCATAAGCATTACGTAATAATGTTACTTAACTAAGACTGTGTAATTGAACAATTTTGAAATTTTTAATAGTATCCAGCATTGAAAATATAATCGATAATTTAAACAATGAGAACTTTTTTGGTAAATGAAATTCACCACCGAAAGTATATATTTATTATGTAAATGACTTATTGATTCTATTCTTTGAATGATTTTGACATGTTTTTTTTCCTTTTTGGTTTTACCCACTATTTGTATACATCATTTTGTGATGTACTTCTCAAATACATGTACCATGTCTTTGCTATCTCAAACACATACTGTGTATAGGTTATAAATTTGCAATATGCTATTTAATGCCGAATACATGTTATGTTATGTTATGTTATTATGAACATAGAATTGACCAAAATGGCCTTTTAACAGATTTTGGCATGTTTTGAAGTTTATCATTAAATGCTTTATAATGATAAATGTAAACATTGGATCGAAAAAGCTCCAGTAAAACATCAAGAATAAAATTAAAAAAAGGAAAAAAAGTAGCCCTCATCAGGTCTCGAACCAGTGACCCCCGGAGTCCTGGATTAAAAACCTATTACACCGCTCGGCCATCCTGCCTAATATGTATGAGTGACGTTTTTTATACTTTATATAAGCAATCTTCATAGTTTCACAAAATTAAACGACAACAACAGAAATCTCCAAATTATTCAATCGTTTCGCGTTGCAACGCTTTATAATTTTCAGGTTTTTAAATCGTCAAAAGATGCATATAATGGCTATATTTTTAGACCATGGTAAATGTTCAGTATTACTGTTTCCTCACAAATATCATAACAAAAACGAAAATGTGCGAATCTGAAACAACTTTTTTCAATTTGTCAATTTACCAAAACGTGAAAAGATCCCTTTAAGCAACAAAACCACATCAATGGCAAATTTATCTGTCTTCAAATATATAACGAACTTTTCATATATTAGTTTGTCCACTTCAATCATTTTGAATGTGAAAAATAGACAGAAAAAAGCCTGTATTATACCCCCACAAACGAAGTTTAGGGTGGGGGTTATATAGGAGTGAACTTGTCTGTCTGTCGGTATGTTTGTCTGTCGGTCTGTCCTAAAGCGTTTAAAAGGGCCGTAAAACAAAAACTAACATACTTGTTAATAAATTAATTGTATTCACTAAAATATAACTCGAAAACACACCAGATTCTGCATATATCCTGACACTTATTCCACTGATCGGGTGTGTACGTTGGCCGGGGTGTTAGTGTGTACGTTGGCCGGAGTGTTGGTGTGTACTTTGGCCGGCGTGTTGGTGTGTATGTTGGCCGGCGTATTGGTGTGTACGTTGGCCGGGGTGTTGGTGTGAACATTGGCCGGCGTGTTGGTGTGTACGTTGGCCGGGGTGTTGGTGTGTACGTTGATTAAGTATATTGTAACCTAAACACAATGATAGCGAGCAGTGATTTAGGTAGTTTATCTTGAATGCTCTGAGCTTTAATGAGTACATACGAGCGACGCGGAGAGTCAATAGCTGGGAGTTGTATTATTGCAACTAGTGGTTTAGGTGCAAAGTCCTAAAATACGGGGGAATTGTCTAAACTTTCTCTAAAACTTATGTTAATTTGAAAATAACTTCAAAAATGACTGTATCTCGGACTTTGTCTGACTTAGTTACATTTATTACAATTCGGGTTTTTATTACAAAACGGGTTGTTACTGTCAACCCGAAATGTAATAATGCATCGCAACCCACTTTGTAATAAATAATTACATTCATGATTTGTTGATGTAGTCTATAAGAGCAAAGGTCGGGGAATAGTCAATTCCTACTCTAAAACTAATTTAAACATGAAAATAACTTCTAAACAAGTCTGTATCTCTGATTTAATGGACATGATAAAATTTATTACATTTCGTTTTTTTTTTACAAAACGGGTTGTTACTGTCGATGCGAAATGTTATAATGCATCGCAACCCACTTTGTAATAAATTATTACATTCATGATTTGTTGATAGAGTCTATAAAAACAAAGGTCGGGGGAATACCTACCCTAAATACCTACTCTAAATACATACTCTAAACAGTGTCAATACCTACTCTAAAACTAATTTAAACTTGAAAATAATTTTAAATAAGACTGTATCTGGAACTTTATCGAACATGGTACAATTGATTACATTTCGGATTTTTATTACAAAACGGGTTGTTACTGTCGACCCGAAATGGAATAATGAATCGCAACCCACTTTGTAATAAATAATTACATTCATGATTTGTTAATGTAGTCTATAAGATCAAAAATCGGGGGAACATTCAATATCTTCTCTAAAACTAATTTAAACAAGAAAATAACTTCTAAAAAAGTCTGTATCTCTGATTTAATGAACATGATAACATTGATTACATTTCGGGTTTATATTTCAAAACGGGTTGTTACTGTCGACCCGAAATGTAATAATGAATCGCAAGCCACTTTGTTATAAATTATTACATTCATTATTTGTTGATGGAGTCTATAAGAACACAGGTCGGGGGAATACCTACCCTAAATACCTACTCTAAATACATACTCTCAACAGTGTCAATACCTACACTAAAACTAATTTAAACTTGAATTTGAATTAAAACAAGACTGTATCTGAAACTATATCGAACATGGTACAATTGATTACATTTCGGGTTTTATTACAAACGGGTTGTTACTGTCGACCCGAAATGTAATAATGCATCGCAACCAACTTTGTAATAAACTATTACATTCATGATTTGTTGATGGAGTCTATAAGAACAAAGGTCGGGGGAACAGTTAATACCTACTCTAAAACTAATTTAAACATGAAAATAACTTTTAAACAAGTCTGTATCTCTGATTTAATGGACAAGATAAAATTTATTACATTTCGGGTTTTTATTACAAAACGGGTTGTTACTGTCAACCCAAAATGTAATATTGCATCGCAACCCACTTTGTAATAAATTATTACATTCATGATTTGTTAATGGAGTCAATCAGAACAATGGTCGGAGAAATACCTACAATTAATACCTACTCTTAAAACATACTATAAACAGTGTCAATACCGACTCTAAAACTAATTTAAACTTGAAAATGAATTTAAACAAGACTGTATCTGGGACTTTATCGTACATGGTACAATTGAGTACATTTCGGATTTTTATTACAAAACGGGTTGTTACTGTCGACCCGAAATGTAATAATGCATCGCAACCCACTTTGTAATAAATTATTACTTCATGATGTGTTGACGGAGTCTATAAGAACAAAGGTCGGGGGAACAGTCAATACCTACTCTAAAACTAATTTTAACATGAAATAAGCTTCTAAAATGGACATGATAACATTTATTACCAACCGGGTTTTTATTACAAAACGGGTTGTCCTGTCGACCCGAAATGTAATAATGCATCGCGACCCAATTTGTAATAATGATTACAATTCGTTTTTTTATTACAAAACGGGTTATAACAGAGCAGCAATCGAAAATCTCCGGGCGATATTTTTACTGCGAAGATATATGCTTTCTATTTTAATCGCCTAATATTAAGTCGTCAATTTTTGATTTCTTAAATGCGGTTGAACATTGATTATAGGAATATGAATTATGATTATATAACTTTCAACTCGAACAGGTGCAGATGAACGTGTTGATATAAAAAGTCAATGCATCGCGTTATGTTTGTGAATACTGTTGGTCAACTGGGGTTCATGCGCGGCTACCATACACATTGATTCAGTTTTCATTGAAAAATATCGTTGAATTAACTACTGGACTAGCTTCCAATTATTCAAGTTAACAGTTTAAATGTTTGAATCCAAGTTTCGTGAGGCGTCTGCATGTGTCGTGTTTTAACTTTCACTTGAGGCTCAAGCACACTGAGGCTTAAAAAGGTGTATTTCTGTTACGGTAATTGCGACATTAACATATAAATGTCGACGGTAAATGTTCAACGTAAGATAAAATGGCACCGGCGAAAATAATGAGATCATTAAACAACTTCCTAAATAAAATCAAAAGCAGCAAAAATATATAACAGTTTTTTTATGTTCTCTTTAACAGATAGCAAACTGATAATATTTATTCACGCATGTCATTGCTCAGATAACGTCCCTTTCGTTCAGCAAACCCAAATTTTGAAGAGTGTTTTATAGTTTTTCAAGTTGTTTCAAAATGAAGTATTGAACTTATTTTATAAATTGAAGCATGCACATTTATACTTTAATGTATAACATATAAAGTGTTACAGATGCTCTTTTGAAATGTTCTTTTTCTCTATTGCGAAAAAAATATTCTTATTATTTTGCAGGACGACATCTAAAAACTCTTGATTAAACTAGCTACGTGGCGGTCCACATGCCATATCAAAACAAGTCGCGTGCGTTACTGCAGTTTTCAAACATTCCGCGCCGAAGAACAACCTTACTGATCGGTCAAGGACACGGTATTATATTATCTGCCATTGTATCATTGTATAATGATACTTTTGTTCAAAATGTAATGACTTAAACTTAATTTTGTACATTAACGCAGATAAGTAAAAGGAAAATACATTTACGACAACTCCATTAACTACTGTAATAGTTTGGTCCATCGTATGAGGTAAGCGCACAAAAGTAGAAATAAATGTTCCCACTTCATCAAGTGTATTATTTTACTACTTGTTTAGTTTGTAGCATCGAACACACCATGCAGTGTATGTAACAATGTCAGTAAATTAAAATTCTATATTTACTTCCATTTTACTTCCTTTTATTTGAAAGATTAGGATATATAAGAGGCCGTTAAACGAATTTTTATTTTGGAAAACTATTCATTTTGCTCGCCCAGGTATATTAGAGACGTAATGTTATTTATTTAACTTGAGTCATTCAACCGGCATATTACCTGACTAGGCTAATAAATCAATTGTGATGTATAAGGTAAGGCAGGTTTCATATAAGACGTGTCTTTTACACGGACAGAAGCCATCTTATTTGCATTTTATTGAAAAGCAGTATTGTTAACGTTACATAACATAACTTAAACTTATTTATGTACTGCAACGTGTCAGCTATGATTAGTTTATATGTATTAAATACATGCACGCGTATTCGTGATCTTTTTATTTCATGACGATTACCCGAACTATTACACATATTCTTGACCATAAAAGCTTATAACATGGCCTACGCTGCAGGAGTGAAATAACGTAATGCTCAATTTTGTTTTTTACACGGGTGTTATTACACTAGTTATATAACTGTGAAATGACGTCATTTTTGTGACGAAATGACATCATTATTCCAGCGAATGTCTTCAGTTAAACTCTTTAACAATGTGAAAAAACGGTGAAAGAGCATAAAATATAGAGAATATTTGTTGGTCATGTTATAAATAGAATCTTAGATTCGTGGTCATTTTGTATTGAATTTATTAAACTCGTCATCTAAATAAAGATAAAAACTCTGCAAACCTCGTTGTTATCTTTATTTAGATGACGAGTGCAATAAATTCAATACAAAACGGCCACTCATGCAAGATCCTATATTTATCGAATATCACACTTCAGCACTGTATGGATGGCTGACAGTGGCACAAGACATGATGAACCGGAAAGATTCCGAAGACATGGCAGTGTGTCCAGCAAACAAGACCTGGTAAGATGATAAGTCGAGTGCAGTTTTGTCCACTACACAATGACAATTAACGCATATTTTTCTCGTTTAGATGTCTGCGTTTCTCCTACCCCTATTATATTTATTAATGTCATTTCAATCTAGATGGTTAATGTTTGCATAACTAACGGCAGATATACGTTAACATCTTTAGAAAAAAAGAACAACGGTAAATTTATACTGTATATCAATATTTGGTCCCAAAATAAATACTTAACTTCTGTAAAAAATGTGTAAAATTAAAAATGAATACATCCGTTCTCATGAATCTTCTTAAATCCACTTATCAGTGTCTGCACGTGCCAAAGTACGACACTACTTTTTGGCAAACGTTTTTCAATGTTTCCTTTCAAATTATTAAATAACTATTTAAACATCAAAATATTGTATTTACAAACATAACAATTAAAGCTTATATAATTTCGTTAAATTATGCAGCTTAAACCATAGCAATATAGTTTATTATCAATAGTTATAACATTATTCGTTCCGCATTTGCAATTTCAGATAATAGAGATATAACAATTATATGTTTTATATGTTTATGAATGGATGTCATAAATATATATCAACTCGCCGTTGATTACCGTTTATATTTTCAGTGTCTTTATTTCAATCCTCTTAATTCAATTTATTAATTAATTCATGGTTGGCAATTTTTGTACCGACTATTGGATTATTCACTGAGAACATACACACGAAATTTTAATATATTTTCACAAGATAATACTTTTAAATTGATAATACATCGAATGGTGTGGCCGTAAAAGAATGATTTAAAGTGGAATAATTTTAGTATTGCTGATTTGTTTGACGACTAACGATATAATGTTATTTATGACATGTAGAGTATTTCTAATTGTAACGTGTTTTAGATTCAGTGGGAAAATGCCTCCGTTGAGACATGCACTATACTGAGCTTGCTCGGTTACGGACTGGAGATCATACAGGCTCGGAGAGACGCATATCGGGAGTTAGGCAAGCTGTTAACTGCATGGGCATGTGGAATGTCAACGTTAATTATTACGGGTAGCAAAGCTGAGGGGCTGAGCAGCATCTTGGAAAGTGATCGGGATCACATGATTATACTTAATAGAGTGATCTGTTTAGAAGATGATGTAAATTCAAGGGCCTTTCCTGGGGAGATAACCGTTTTGAGATCACTCAGCCACAGGAGTTACCATGGTCACTGTAGACTGCTACTGGAGAGACGCGGTACAGCAATTCTCAGGCAAGTAAATGATGCGTTTTGTGATGACGGATATGGTCGCGAACTTTTGAGCAGTGACTTGTATGTTAATAACTGGTCGAACGTAGACTTTACTGAGGGCGAGGTGCTGCATGAGCGTGCGGGACAGTGTACAGTGGGTGGAATTTATCACATGGACTGTGTCCATGCATTACGTTACAACTGCCCCAACATCCTGTCAAAATGGGCCGCAAGACCTCGCCACTGGCCGCCACCGGAAGTCGTTCAGAGGGTCGTATCACTTGGGGCAGTTCTTACGCCTGTTGGATTTAAAGGAAGTGAACATCAGCATGTTGAATGGCGAGTGTGTTTTAACGCCGGTGAGATGGAACTAATTAGCAATCTTAATGACACTCAAACTAAATTGTATGTTTTATTGAAAATGATAAAGAACGATGTATTACATCCACGTAAGAAAGAAGTTTCATCGTACACATTGAAAAACATAGTTTTATGGATGGCGGAAAATAATTCTCAAGCCTCGTTTCATAAAAAAAGTATTTTGCAGTGGTTGCATGAAGCATTGGATGCGCTTAGAGTTGCATTGATCACCTTAGAGCTACCATACTATATGATTCCAGAAAGGAATTTGATGGCAACCTCTGGACTGGATGTGGAACAGCAACGCACATGGATATCAACGATTACAGATATGCTCAATGAAGGTCCTAGGGTGATACTCAGACTTCCAAAGATACGACAATGCATCGTAGCTCATCCTGAACCATTACGATGGTACAGCGGGAGGAGAATTGAGCTGGAGTTGCTGATGCTCATGCGCATGAACAGAGACTTAATCTGTACGGATGAGAACGGGGAGGTTGACTTTACCGATGCGATTTGGCAGGCATTAGTGAGACGAATGCAGGAGGTTGTAACGGATGTTGGCGTGAGGATGAGAATGGAAGGGAGTCGAGTTATCAACGCAAAGGCTATTTTTGATAGAATTCTGATGTAAAACGTTAATGATGATCAATAGATCAGTATCGAGGCGCGGACAACACGTATTTATAACTTTTGAGTACATATTATATTTAACGAATCACCGATCATTGTTGCCAAGAACGTGAAAATTATACAACTTATCGTAATAGTGATTTGTTCAGTAATTGATGTTTGACTTGCAGACGTTCGTTTCACTTTCTAAAAATGTGCACAATTTTACAAAAGATGTGTTTACAGTAGGCTGAAAAATTTACCGAAACAATAAATGTCGATACAATTAATTGAAAAATGTCAATCGCATAGATGACAGTAGTTTGCAAAATAAAGTTATGTAAAGTAATTTTACTATATTGTATATATCTTAATAAAATATGTATGTATCGCGCTTGGAAACCAGCGGTATAATTTCAAGTTATGCATATATTTCTTTTTAGAACTTATAGTAGTAACTCATTTTGTCGACGTATGTAGAAATGTGACTTTTGTTTATTTGCGTAAGCATGATAGGAAATAAAGTGTGTTTGTGTCATTTGTATCTCATCTTCTTATCTAAATATTCACTTGGTTTATGGTTGGTATTGTTAACGCATTTGCACTGAATGTATATATGTGTTACTGACAGTTACTGAAAGTCCACTGGTATTGTTGTAATTGCTGTAAATGTATCGATAATATTCTTGTTTTCCTTGTTGAGTAGAAACATTGTTGTGATTTGTAATATTGATCAAAAAGTATTGAACACATTGTTGCATTTATCGATAAAAATGGTGCATATCTGTGTTTATTCAATTTTTTTAAAATTTCTTCAATAACGCTATTGTTGCATTCACAAATAAGAAATAAAGTGCAGTTGTTTTAAGCGAATTGATTAAACTACTTCTCATGTGAATTTATAATTGCTCGTGTTTTTTTACTGGACAAGGGAATGTAAACTTTTGAGTTTTTGAACTGCCGTGGACCATCCATCAACAGCTACACGGTGCTGAAGGACACTGTCCTTGGCTTGGTTATAGGTCCACGGGCGTAGATGTAAGTAGTTTTTGTATTGTTCAGTATCGGTTGGATCGTGAGGGGCACTGTGGGAGAAAAAGGACATGTTCTACCATGGCATTTGAAATGGCATTTAATACACACTGATATGTTCTGGTCACACTTATATGATTGTTAAGCATAAGCATATTTTTTGAATTACAGTTTATTAGAGGTATCCAGTTAACATCACTCTTACGCCATTGGCTACACGTATGTTATGGCCATTAAACTGTTGACTATATACTAAATACCCATTTTGTGTTGTAATCATATGAATGGAATGGAATTTTCTGCATTGAATGTATGAGCGATGGAGGACATATCATGTTAAAATGCATGATGCCTGATTACATTCCGAGGGTGTAACTTTGTATGTTTATTAGCAATACAATTAAACTCAGTTGCAAAACCACGATATATTCTTGTTTTTGTATGCTTCCTGTAATAATGTAGGCGCCATTTCGCTTTTCGGATGCCTTATTGAATATCTATACTACTACAGTGTTTCTTATAAACGTAAAGCCTTTAAGTCGCTTTATTACATAGTCAATATTACATCTTTTACGAGATAAGTATTATCATTTGAGCAACTTTTCTTTACTAAATATTATATACCTATAGATAAAACATGAAAGTTTAAGAATATAAATACGTCATATTTAACAATTTCTACGAATCGGATAATCAGAGTTGCCAATTTCATCTTAAATGTTAGAATGTAAATAAAAAGTTTTTCCAAATATTTAATATGTGGCGCTTGGGTGCAAATACAAAGTCGTGATTTCGGGTCATCGACACTGTACAATGGTAAAATCAAAACACGCACTTTTCATGGCCAGAACAAGTTTACTAACTCTTTCAGTTCGGGAACCGAATTTTAAAGGCCTGTGCAAACAGTTTGGATCCAGATGAGACGCCACAGAACGTGGTGTCTCATCAGGATCCAAACTGTTTGCTATTCTGATAGTATTCTTTGAAAAAAATCGAAGAAAATGCTCATTTTAGAAATTTAGCAGACAACATTTAAGCAGACGACAACTTTCCCAGCATGCAAAGGGCTAAGCTTCTCGACTAATAAAAGAGCTTAGCAATAAACTAAAGAAACTGTGTGCAATTCAAGGTAGACAAATCTGTTTTGTTCTTGGTTAATGTAACAGAGTTACATTTCTTAAGATCCGTTTTCAGGTTACAATCTTGCGGAAATGGAAATACGTTATCTACGCTGTTGGACTAGATGTTGAATTCATTGTTTTGTACTTAAAAAAAAATGCAAATTATTGTTTATTAATTTGATAAAACTGGTCATAATGCATGTGCGTAAAGTGCCGTCACAGGCTAATCAGGGACGACACTTTCCGCCTACATTGGATTTATGCTAAGAAGAGACTTCATTTAAACGAAACATGTGATACAAGCGGAAAGTGTCGTCCCTGATTAGCCTGTGTGGATTGCACAGGCTAATCCGGGACTACACTTCAAGCACAAGCATTACGCCCAGTTTTCTTATAACGCGACTCATTTAAGTACAGCGCTTGATTATTTGAAATTAATATTCGCGATAAAGGTTAATCAAAAGCATGAGAAACGTTTTCTGACGAACATATTTAATCCTTATTGGCATTCTTAATATTGGGCGCATATCAGAGCGGTAATGATGTGAGCCGCGCTCTGCGAAAACTGGGCATAATTCATGTGTTGAAAGCGTCGTTCCAGCTTAGAGTTTGCAAACCGCACAGGCTTATCAGCCACTTTCCGCCTAAACTGGATTCTTAATATAAAGATATTTTTTTACAACGAAAAATACCATTAACGCGATATGTATCGTATCTGATTAGCATGTGTGCGGACTGCACATGATAATATTGAAGGACGCCTCACACACATACATTAATCCCCGTTTTCCCAGAACGCGTCTCGATATATATCTAGCTGTTTTGGAAGGTAGCCGCCAGTGTCAAACCGCGCCTACATTCGTTATCCCGCTCCAAAGATGAACGTCATAGCCCCCGTACATAAAGACGATTATATTTTGCGTTTGTGTAGAGTATCATAATGCAGTTAGCGGTCACTACGTATTTTGCACTGGAACACCTACCCCGAGTGTTATATCATACGTTTGTTTAACGAATTGTATTACGTTTAGCAGTCATCGTGTAAGATGCACTGACATACATACCGTGACTGCTATATTTTACGTGTGTTTCATGCAAACAAATGCAAATACAAGTCATCCCGCATTATGACTATTAACACCTTCTGTGACTATGTGAACATGTATGATAAAGTATAGTTCGCCAATATTAACGTGGCACTGACCTTTATGTGTGACAATATTTAGGTACCGATATTGAAGCGAGTTTAATCTGTTGAAGAGTACCTGAGTGAGTGCACTGTAACGGTCTCACTAAACGAATGCAAAACGCGCAATAATACAACCAAATGAAATATTGACCACGATCAATGAGTACAATGTTGAATAGATGGATGGTTGTAATCGTTTGATTGTAGTTTTGTTGGACCTTTTTGTGTTACTTTTTATTTTCATAGAATACAGCGTCTAAAATGCTAAACCCGAATCGGTTCACATCTCTAGTGATATTGATCACGTAAAGAATTATATTATGACCCATTAGCGGGGGTTGCATTATCAGGAAACAGCACATCAGTTTTCCGCTTGCGGGTCATTTGATATACCGAGTTATTGATCTGTAGCTTGCAGACTAAGAAAAGTAGTTCCTTCAAGACATATCGAATATCACTACTCATCCACATATTTCCTAGTGCAAACGACTTCTTAAAGGGACATGTTCAAAGATTGACGCATCGAAAACAAAATCGAATTTTAGTTGCGAATTCCTAAAAATAACTTAAGAATTTATATTGCGGATGATACTTGAAAATGCTGTCGTCAAAATACTGTTATATTTTTATCAGTTGATTTTTATTAAACAACCATGAAGCATTGTTTACGTGATCAGATTGAACAGTTTGAAATGTTCTATGTTTTTTTATGAAGATAACTGACAACACGACATAATATAACATACATCCACTTAAGAAAAAGAAGAATGCTTTTCCACAAGCAATCGATTGCAAAAGGATTTAGATTGATATCCAGATAGATTTATCTCTTTTTGTATTTCGTCCGTATGGTTTATAATGGCTTGTAAAGACATTAAATGGAGTGCCTTTTTATGTTCTCAAACAAACGTGTTTTTAAATTTTTACATTACATGGCAGATATGCGCGGGGAAAAGAAGCCTCTTAGGTCAAGACGCACATCCTAGATAATACGGATACATCAATAAGGTCAAGACGCATATCCTAGATAATACGGATACATCAATAAATATTTATTGTCTGCGTTTTTAAGATATGAAGATTCAAGAAACCTATGTTTAAGAGACGCGGTCACATAATCGTCTGCTGTATTTTATGCATGTATGTTTTTAAACGTCTTTTCCATAGTATCCCTTGTGAGCTAGGGAGCCTTTAGAAGATCTTCTCCGTAGATAGCAGGTACTCGTTCTACCAGGATAGCAGAGAATGTTACATACAAGCTTGGGCTAACGCAACAATCTGGCTTATATAAATAGGATTGACTTCTTTCTTACCTTGACATCGTATATCAACGGAATTACAAACATGAACAACAATAGCGTGAAAAATTGGATTCAGGCGAGCAAATAGTCGCCCCAAAACGAAATATGATATTCATTATTCAGACCTCAGGGTATGGGGTAAAAGATATAGCGTTGACTGCTTCGTATACCGGAGAAGGAGAAACACATAAGGTCTAATGGTCTCTGTTCATCAAACATAAGGTCTAATGGTCTCTGTTCATCAAACATAAGGTCTAATGGTCTCTGTTCATCAGACATAGGGTCTAATGGTCTCTGTTCATCAAACATACGGTCTAATGGTCACTGTTCATCAGACATAAGGTCTAATGGTCTCTGTTCATCAAACATAAGGTCAAATGGTCTCTGTTCATCAAACATAAGGTCTAATGGTCTCTGTTCATCAAACATAAGGTCTAATGGTCTCTGTTCATCAAACATAAGGTCAAATGGTCTCTGTTCATCAAACATAAGGTCTAATGGTCTATGTTCATCAAACATAAGGTCTAATAGTCTCTGTTCATCAAACATAGGGTATAATGGTCTCTGTTTATCAGACATAAGGTCTAATGGTCTCTGTTCATCAAACATAATTTGTCAATTGTTGTCAGTGTGCTGTTTGTGTGTTATTCAAAATCAGGAGGAGCCTGATTCGGATCGGCTAATTTTCAAACCGGTTTTAATCCCCGATGCTTTGCATTGACCGTTCTAATACGGTGAGCCCTGTTAAATAAGTATATTTTTATGCTGCGTGTTATGTTATGAAAGTTGTTAATAAGAGTCGTGTTCTGAGAAAACTGGGCTCAATGCATGTGCGTAAAGTGTCATCCCAGATTAGCCTGTGCAGTCCGCACAGGCTTATCAGGGACGACACTTTCCGTTTTTAAGGTATTTTTAGTTTCAAGGAAGTCCCTCCTTGCCGAAAATCAAGTTTAAGCGGAAAATGTCGTCCCTTGTTAGCCTGTGCGGACTGCACAGGCTAATCTAGGACGACACTTAACGCACATGCATTAAGCCCAGTTTTCTCAGAACGCGACTCACAAAATCAAGACAACTATCTCCTGATAGAGTTTCTGGATTCAAAAAATGATTCCTCCTTTTGTATAATTTCTACTATAAAGTTATAAAAAGAAACAACATGTATGTGATATTTATCGAGATTTAAATTAAATAATGAACATATGGCATTCAAAGAGTGTTACCCATGTCCAATACAATTTTAACCCATAAGATCGCATCCTGCTTCGACGACTATCCCATTGAGTGTTCCATTGGCATCAAGAGCTCTCTGATATAATAGAACGTTACCATGTAAACAGTTTTCATTTAGCGTTGTCCACTGTGACAGTTAACCATCCAAACGTAACGATGCATACAATTTAAAATCAATTTGAAATTTCTGCTCGCAACTTATATGAAGATAGTTTGAATATGGAGACCAAACATTAACCAATCTGCTATCACGTCTCTGTGCTTTTGCAAAACAATTCAACACCTCTAAAATATCATATACTTCTTGATAATATAATTATGTAAATATTGAATAGTTCCTACTATTTTAATTTATTTATAATGTTTAAAACTATTACATTTTTATAGAGTATAGAACAATAATACGTTTCTTGGTATTGCATATGCACATTTAATTTCTAGTTTTGCAAAGAAAGTAAACACATCCGCCGACCCTTGTCTACTAGATACTTCGAGTGCTGTGTCGGTGTAGACCACCGAACTTGTATATCAAGACAAACCAATCAAGTCCTATATCCTTGTTCAATAAAAATATAGCCGCCTGCGAAAGACATGATGCCGTACAGCACTTACATTTGTTAACTATTTTAAGGCCTACGTTGTTTTAATTCGGTTTTCATTAACAGCAATAAAATGTTGATCTTTTAAATAACAAAATGACCAAATGGAACATTTCACACTTTGGATGAATATTAAAAAATATTATAATTTTGATATGAATGCTTCACACAAAACTGTACATTTTGGGGAACACATAAATGTAGGTAGGTTTTAATCATACACGATCGATGACACGTTCTAGCGTCAATAGAAATAGTGGGACTTGAAAAAGCAAAACATGCATACTCCTGTAATAGCCTAAGTGCGAATGTCCGTTACTGGCTGTAAATGTAGGAAATGATTTATAAATTGATCACACTGATGTTCAGTTAAACCACTGCTTGTCTGTCCGTGCCTGTTAGTCCACAAAGATGAGCAAGGCTGTGGTTTTCCTCTTCGTCATAGGTCTTATGATCTCCGTAGTGACAGGTAAGACTTGTGTTGCAATTCATTCACTTAATTAGTGCTAAAACCGCTACTGCTTCTGCTACTGCTATTGTTGCTACTACTGCTGTTACTGATTATTCTCTTGCTTCTATTATTGCTACTTTTAAGACTCAATTTTCTTTTTTTGTTATATAAGTTTATATAAGTCAAATATTGATAGAACGATTGTGGGGGCGACATTTGTTAAAATCCGCTTTGACAACTGCTTGGCATCATTTAAGCAACGTCATTCGAAAATGGGGTTTATGTCATATATGACCAGTGTGCGTTTTTTGGTTAGGAGCCAACCTGTCCGGTATAACAAGCAAGGCTCCGTGGTCTCATGAACGGACCGCGGCAAGCGTAGCTCCTGGCCAGCCTGTCTATTCGCACACTATGATTCGCGTTCTGAGAAAACTGGGCATAATGCATGTGCGTAAAGTGTCGTCCCAGATTATCCTGTGCAGTCCGCACAGGCGATGTGTAGTCCGCACAGGCTAATAAGGGACGACACTTTCCGCCTTAACTGGAATTATGCTAAGAAGAGACTTCATTTAAAGAAAACTTGTCATCAAAGCGGAAACTGTCGTCCCGCACAGGCTAATCTGGCACGACACTTTACGCACATGCATTATGCCCAGTTTTCTCAGAACACGATTAGTATTGTCAGAGCTACGCTTGCGGCATATGTCAAATGATAATAGTTCTACGCTTGCAAGAAATTAAACGAGTATCAATACAACAAAATGTTCATGCAGGTAATTCATGCTCGTGTACATAAGTGTAAACAACTCTATGAAATAATTACAATGTAAACAGTTTAAAATCGACAAATGTTCATCTATAAGGTCACACTGCCTCTTTTCATCCTCACTAGCAATCCCCCTCCCCCACCCCGGCATTATTAATACTGGCTAAAACCCGGCGTTGTTGATGTATTTTTAGCCTGGTGGTCGACGGACTCACCTCTTCAGTTTCCAGTCGACTGTAACAGAGAAGCCTTGCGGACCTTTGCGACCAACTGCGGGCTCTCGGAGCACTCCATGGTACGCAGTTAATATCTACGATGGACACATTTGTTTTGTTGTTGTTGAACGACCGATTTAACAACTTTTTTTATTATTGTTGCTTATCGATTTGTACGGGGCAAGTAGGAAATCTGAAGTCTAGATATTAAACGCTTTACGGTTTGGTTGAGTATACGCTTAAAATATAGACAAATGAGACATAAATGTATCATATGGGTCGTGCTCTGTAAAAAGGGGGTTTAATGCATGTTCGTAAAGTTTCTTCCCAGATTAGCTTGTGCAGTCCACACAGGCTTATCAGTGACGATACTTTCCGCTTTTATGATATTTTTATTATAAAGAAATACTCTTCTTAGAGAACATTCAGTTTCGGCGGAAAGTGTCGTTCCTGATTAGCCTGTGTGGACTGCACATGCTAATCTGGGATGACATTTTTTGCACATGCATTAAATCCTTTTTTCACATAGCACTGCAATTATGTGTATTTGTACAATTAGGGGAACCACTACATCCTGAGGGATCCAAAGAGCAATGACATTAACAACATCGTCATAGTGATAGCAGATGACTTGCGAGATTTCGGCACGTGCGAGAAGATCGTTCGAGATCTTAATGAAAGATGCAATAAGGATTACTTCGACTACTAACGCTATGTTAACATCAACCATGGCTTTTCACGTTCCTTCGTCGTTATACTCTTCGATCAGCTTTTTATTAAGAACTGTATTTCAGTGGTATAAATTATTACATTCGTACCATTGTTTATCAAATACGATACAATACTTTAATGTGTTCTAAAAACAAACTATTTTAACAAACAATCTGGTCTTAATGCGTGTATTGAAAGTGTCATCCTTGTTCTGCGTGTGTAATTACTGGCTAATCATGGACGACTCTTTCCGCATTTAGGGAATTGTTCTTGCTCAAGAAGTATTTTCTAAACAAAAGTCCAATAATGGCGCAAAGTGGTGTCCCCGATTAGCCTGTTTGGACTGCTCAGATTATTTATTACGACGCTTTACGCACATGCGTTAAGCCCAGTTTTTCAAGAATAATTCCTAAACTGTGTTTTATGTATTTAAGGCCGCTTCTGCTAATAAATATTATCGTCTCGAACTTTTTGTATGTGTTAAATGAACATACTT
Organism: Dreissena polymorpha; assembly: GCF_020536995.1. Lineage (NCBI taxonomy): Eukaryota > Metazoa > Mollusca > Bivalvia > Myida > Dreissenidae > Dreissena > Dreissena polymorpha. The sequence continues at coordinate 90,420 of NW_026273349.1, read as the reverse complement.
TGTCTGTGGAAAGTGTTGCAAAATACACTCACCTTTGATATTAAGGCTTTTTATACTTTATATACGATGTACTGGGGTCTACATTGCAGATATAATAACAGGAAGAAAATTACACAGTGTTTTGATAATACTTATTTTAAATATGTGGATCATGGATTTGTCATAAAACCAAGGCTTATTAATTTGTGATTCTTGCTTATAGTATTCTAACAGATACATGTGGATATGTATGTACTAGATTAAGCGTATATTGAAATGGGAAAACCTGGAATCAAAGACAGGGGATATATAAAAATTGGACCATGCTCTGTGAAAAGGGAGTTTAATGCAGGTGCGTAAAGTGTCGTCCAAGATGAATCTGTGCAGTCCAAACATATTGTTCAGGGACAACGCTTTCCCTCTAAACTAGATTTTTGCTAAGAAGAGACCTTCTTGAAAGGAAAAATATCCTAAAAGCGGAAAGTGTTGTCCCTGATTAGCCTGCGCGGACTGCACAGGCTAATGTTGCTGATCGTATTTATTATTAAATATAAAACTATATTGTGTTGTGTTGTTTTATTGTTGTACCAATTTCTAAATATCGTTAACTTTAAATGTAAATCACGACTTGTCTATGAGTTTATAACGGTAGTTATTTTAATACTTATTGTACTCGTTGATTAGTTGTTTACTAGTATTCGATTTATTCGTTAAGGTCGTTTTGCTCTAGGTTACATAGGTTCAGCTCATCTAATCCATACAGTTGCACGTTTATAATTTGTCTAATACTCAGATCACTCATCCCTTTTCCAGTGCACTGAAATGTTTAATTTCGATCCCGTGAATCGTATGATTGCTAAAGTCATTCGATTCTTTACATTCAAAGAGTATACATCTCTTTGTTGTATATTGATGATATGTATTACCATTAATAAATATATTAGAGCCAAACGAGTTTATCCTCCACGATAGAACCACACGGAAACCTTCCGACAACACTAATCTGGGACGACACTTTATGCACATGTATTAAATCCCCTTTTCTTAAAGAGCAGCTCAACTTTAAAATTGCAAATTGAATTTTGCATGCGTGATAATATTTATTTGCAATAAGCTCTTATGGATTAGCAAATATCTCCTGTTTGTTGAACTAATACACGGCTCACGTCATAATAAGTATTTACCATCCATGACTTAAACGGACCATTTAACAGATTAGCCTGTGCGGACTGCGATAATACACGTCTCACGTCATATTAAGTATTTAACATCCATGACTTAAACGGACCATTTAACAGATTATGGCATGTTCTGAAGTTTGCGAACTAATGCTTTAAATTCATGTAAACATCGGAACAAAAGAGTTTCAGTTAAAAACAAAGATTAACCCGTTTATGCTTAGCGTCCTGAAAAAATGACTTTGCAAACAGCGTAGACCCAGATGAGACGCCGCATGATGCGCCGTCTCATCTGGGTCTGCGCTGTTTGCTTAAAGGAATTTCAGTAAGTAATATTCTAAATTTAGAAAAACATATACTAGACATCCCTAATTTTTTTTATTAAATTTGTCCAGTTTAGAAGAATGGGAGAGTCCAATAGGCATAAATTGATTAAAATTGAAGAATGAAAAAAACGTTATCCACACCTGGGCTCGAACCACTGAGCCTTGGAGCAAATTCGGCCAATCGTTATTACGGGATAATGCATGTAATTTAAACTTTATATAGGTAATCCTTGTAATGTCACACGATTACACTATGATAAGGATAACAACAATATGATAACGATAAAAACAGAACTTTCCTTATTATAAACTCGTTTCGCCTTTGTAGCGCTTTAGAATTTTCAGGTTTTTAAATCGTCAAAAAGATGCATACAATTGATATTTTAGAGCATAACATGTCCATTATTACTGTTTCCTTATAAAAAAACATAGCTTCAACAAAAATTTGCAATTATGAAACAATATGTTTTATCATTTTTGTAAATTTATCAAAACGTGAACAGGTCCCATTAAATGCAATCAATGTTTGAATATGATAATCTTACTATATCCACATTTCCAACGACACCTGTTAAAATATCCACAAAATATAACTGTGAACTTTACTTTAAATGTATCATTATTTTAAATATGACATATTAATTTTATATTAAAGACAAGATATTCAAAATTTCCTTTCGGCATCTTTCAAATGATTTACACAACATTTTACATACATGTAGTTAAGTAATTTTAGCATGAAACATGATTTCGAGCATTTAGTACGTTGTCTTGTATAAATTGCTTTTAACCCATTTATGCCAAGCGTCTAGAAAAAAAGGCCTTGGTAAAAAGCATAGACCCAGATGAGACGCCGCATGATGCGGCGTCTCATCTAGGTCTTCGCTTTTTGCTTAAAGGCATTTCTGTATGAAATATTCTAAATATAGAAATAAATATTCTAGACATCCCTAATTATGGAAATAAATTGATCCAATTTAGAAGGATGGGCGAGTCCACTTGGTATAATAGGGAAGAAAAACAATAGTTCAAGTAAAGGGAGAATAGTACGAAAATATTATACATGTAGTTACAGCCTCACTTGGTGTACACATAGTTAAATGGTATAAACAATAAAATTGATGGTGATAACTGCATGAACTTGCTCTACGAACACCATGTTAAAATCGATACCTAGTAGTTAAGTATATGTTTCTTTGTCATCGACTGCAAATATGAGCTCGTACGAAGGTCTGCTAAATGAAAAATACCAGACAACTTTTTGGGGGTTTCTCATTTTTGTTTCCCTATTGACAGCGTAGTTGTTAAGAACAGAAAAATGTTCTGTTCAATATTGATGACAAATCACACTCAACGTGGAATTTTCGAATACTAATAGACCATACCCGTGTACTTATGTCCATAGATACATGAAATATATATATAATAAGTTTTTTTTACACATTTTATATAAATTCATCAATATTTGACAAAATCGTATAATCCCGCTTTAAAATGAAAAAGGTAAATATATATTAATTTCTGAACGATTGCGTTGAGCGGAATTTTCAACGCAAATTACTTGACATTTTGATTTTTTTTATGACCAGTGTGTCCTCCGTTCCCGAGCGATTGCCCTGACATTCGGAGCTGCATTGACGTGGACGCAAACCTTTGTTATGTCTGCCTATGTGCAGGTAGAATAACATTAAGTTGACTAAAGCACATGCTTAATAATTGTTTTGAGAGCAATTCTTTTGAACATCCCTTACGCCATAGACATATTGTTTCTAGAATACAGTACGATGCATACTATATCACAATAAGCATAACGCAAATTGACCAAAGCTTGATTAACCGCCTGTCAACAGTCAATGCAACGCGTTATGGGTTAAATACACTTTAGGATCACATATTTGACGTTATGTTTCAAAGTTATCGCAACTACTGGATAAATACATATATCGGTTTTTAAAACACAAACATTTCACCATAAGATTACCAGAAAGTACGTCATTCAAGATACTCGACAACATATGTTTACATTTCATGCCAATTTAATTGATCAAGTTATACTTGTTAAACGCTAGTTTAAAAAATAAACATGTATACACCTTGTCATTGAATTTCATTAAACAAGTTGTTATGTTTTTTTATTGAACCTTAAATTCGATGTATGCGATGTATTAAACTGTTTTTTGTTTTGTTCTTCAAAATGCGTTAAAATTAAATTATTCTTAAAAAACGCACGAATCGCCAAAACAACTGTACCCAAATAGCGATTATAAATGCCCAACAACAATATAACATATACTTTTAGGCAGAGTATGCTGTCATGACATGTTATACGTTAATACTAAAGACAATGAAATATTATCAATGTTTTTTTGGCATTGCTAACGATTGCTGATTTAAAAAATTATATTCAGTGATTGAGAAAAACGTTCACAGCGGGATCCGAAACGAACAAACAAACCAACATGCATTCAAGTTGTAAACATTGTCTGAGGTAATTATTATGTTCTGTTTTGATATTAATAACTTATTGATGTTCGCGTTCGTGAAAAACATCAAGATTGTAAACATAAACCTTAAACATATCTATCTCTACTAATTGTGCCATAATTCTAGGTGGCAACATGACAACTTTATCTCCCGGCTGCCGGCCACAAGAGTGTCTGTTGGACTGTGGGGATCCCCCTACGTACATGTAGGACGAAACCGGATGTGACATATGCCAGTGTGTTATTTCGAGTTGACACATGATCTCGATGTTATTCAAATTAAGGTATAATTAAATATAGCAAACATTACAATAAGAACGTGGTCGTGTTAATTGATTTTACTACGAAAAAGAAAAAAAACTCTCCCCGTTAACGTTAAACTGCAGAATTAGCATCAACACAGCATGTGCTATTGGTATGGCACGAAACTAATGGCCCAACAGGTTGACACAAATCAAACGCACTTTTGTTGGCAAACACTACATTCATTGCTACGTTTGTCGTTTCTTAAAGACGTGTTATGTGATATTAGATCAGATAGAAGGAAATTATAAAAGTTGTACAGCCTCGTCAACTGCTTATGTAAATTAAAGCCATTCCGTTTTATGAATGTAATTCAAAAGTATGCATTAATGCCATGTTTAAGTTAGGGTAAGCACGTGGTTATACAATGTAAATTGTGTTCAATTTTGATGAGTTTACTAGCCTTTGTCATTTACTTTGACCTGATTGATTTTCCATTGAATAATTTGGTAAACGGGGCCGTATAACTTGGAAAATAATGCACCTGGAGATTCTCAAAAACATTACTTATAATAATAAAGTTGCCATACTGAGTAGTTATTTGACTTTCAAATATAAGTCCTGGAAATACAAACACAACAACTAAGATTACGTCAAATAAAAGATGCCCCTTTATAATCACTCAAAAAGCGCATTTGTGCCACCTACTGTCCTTATCTCCATCTTCGTGGTATTAACACCATTTCGTTTGAAATAATGCAAAAATATATGTTGCATCGACAAAAAGTCATTGTTGCTGTGAATGTAGCAGTGTAAGTATGATAAAAGTTACGTTTGACGTCGTAAGCGATCTTATTAGATTGCAATGTGCTAGTTTCCCAGAAACAAAACATCAATGTACTTATAAAAACTCAACAATGTTGCAATTTATAAAGGGCCTCAAATTTCAACGTTTGTTGCAATGTTTGGTTCTGTAAAATAAAGGTTAAACAAATCTTACTGAATCGTACTTCATTGGCCGATTTCTAAACTTATATATATGCGAAATATGTTGATAATCTATATGTAACCAACTTTTTCTGTAGAATTATTAGTGTATTTAAAAACTACAGGTACCTAGCGTAAACTCGAACGTAGCATTTGGTCGTTATTTATACATCTCAAAAGAGGTGGCGCCCTTGATTTACAGCCGTGTGTGTATGTTCTTGATCCAAGTTCTCATTCAGATCCAACGCTTTCGTTTTTTGATGTTCGGATAACTTTCCAGGAAAATAGTTTGAGACAAGTTATACAGAAACGACTTTAAAGCACGGAACATTATTTACCATATATACATAATAAGTGAATTGTGTTTGTTTGTCTTTTTAGACAATGTGAAGTAGTTAGTCATTTGAATTTTCACAACGCGAATGATGCTGTTTTCTTGTGGTCGCGTACAATGTACATGGTGTATATACCATGACCCGTCAGCCGAATCAACAGGCATCAATCATCATTAGCAACACCACCGAAACAATCTAATATTTAATAATCAACATACTTATACATGTACCAGACAAAACATGGACATACAAACATCAACATACAGTTGCTAAAACAAACACAACTAATAATATTGCTTAGTTTAAAAAAACAACAGTTTTTTTGTTATTGTGTGGAACGCTATTGAAGGCATGTGTCAATGGTCTGTAAATTCGCAAACGACTTCGCAGCATACACTTAGGTATAAACCAACAAATTTACGTAAAAAGCACATATTCTTAACAATGATAGCATAGTTTATGTTCAGAAATGAAATATTATATTTCTCTGCCTCACAATCAAATATACGTTCTGACGAAACCGAACTGAATGTATCATACATAAGACATTGTGTGTGCAGAAAGTGTTCTCCCAGATTAGCCTGTGTAGTCCGAAAAGACTAACCATGGGTGACGCTTTCCGCTTGAAAACGGTTGTCGTTAACACGAGACTTCATTTTAAAGAAAAGTTTCATCAAAGCTGACCGTGTGTGCCATGATAAGCCTGAGAAGATTGCGCACATACATTAAGCCCAGTTTTACAGATGAAAGCTCATGGGTTTTCTCTCCTTTAAATAACGCTTATTTGCAACTTCTCAGTCAAGATAAAATACAGTTTCAGCACGTTAACTGATTATTTAGGATATTGTAAACACTAGTAGCAATACACTGAGTTGGCATCAGTGTATCAATTATATAGAAGTGTTGCATTTCCTTATATTCTGGTATACTTTAAATTCGAAGGAAATACCGTCTTCTTCGTGATAGGTATCGGAAGTAGCGTCGTTTCTGAAAAAATTAAGTATGGAACGTCAGCGCGTGTGAAATCGTGAAGCAACACGGACTTAATTAATCCATCTGTGTCTTTAACGAATTAAAGCCTTTAAATAACTAATAATTTAATAATTAGAATTTCATCGTGTTTATACAAGTTATTTATTTAAATGCTTCACTTACTTCTTCAAGCTCGTTAAGATAACTGAGAAAAGTAAGTAAATCTATTGAAATTAAAACCGCACATTCGACATGTAATCCCTACTTTACTTCTCGGAAGTTGTCATCAAAAGGAGGGAAAAATTTGTCTGACGGAAAGTCCTTGTACACGTGAGTCAGATAGATTCGTCCACAGAGCGGATGAGACAGACACTCCTGCAGTAAACAAAGTAATTGTTAGACTCGTCTAAGAGAGCGGATAAGGAAGGCGTTACTGTACATGTGTAGTCCATCCATTACACACCATTTAAATAGACTCGACCAAAGTGCAGGAGAGATAGGCATATTTTAAGTACATAAAACATCAGTATTATAGAATCGTTCACAGGTTTTAGACTAACCATCCCCTTGATACAATAATGCTCAACAAACGTTATTACAATAGCTTGTATAGCCCGGATTCAGATGCTTAAATAAATTCACGCTATATTATATTGAGCATTGACATACATACTTTAGAAATATCACTTTATCACGTTGTCGAATGGTTTCAATACGCTTTATTATATTGAGCATCGAACATACATACTTTAGAGATATTATCACGGTGTCGAATGTTCTCAATTCACTTTAGCCTTGCTCTGGGAAAGCGGACCTAAATCATGTGCATGAAGTGTCGTATCAGATGTGCATTTAGTGTCGTATCAGATGTGCATGAAGTGTCGTGTCAGATGTGCATGAAGTGTCGTGTCAGATGTGCATGAAGTGTCGTGTCAGATTTGCATGACGTGTCGTATCAGATGTGTATGAAGTGTCGTGTAAGATGTGCATGGAGTGTCGTATCAGATGTGCATGAAGTGTCGTATCAGATGTGCATGAATTGTCGTATCAGATTTGCATGAAGTGTTGTATCAGATTTGCATGAAGTGTCGTATCAGATGTGCATGAAGTGTCGTATCAGATTTGCATGAAGTGTCGTATCAGATGTGCATGAAGTGTCGTGTCAGATGTGCATGAAGTGTCGTGTCAGATGTGCATGAAGTGTCGTGTCAGATGTGCATGAAGTGTCGTGTCAGATGTGCATGAAGTGTCGTGTCAGATGTGCATGAAGTGTCGTATTAGATGTGCATGAATTGTCGTATCAGATTTGCATGAAGTGTTGTATCAGATTTGCATGAAGTGTCGTATCAGATGTGCATGAAGTGTCGTATCAGATGTGCATGAATTGTCGTATCAGATTTGCATGAAGTGTTGTATCAGATTTGCATGAAGTGTCGTATCAGATGTGCATGAAGTGTCGTATCAGATTTGCATGAAGTGTCGTATCAGATGTGCATGAAGTGTCGTGTCAGATGTGCATGAAGTGTCGTGTCAGATGTGCATGAAGTGTCGTGTCAGATGTGCATGAAGTGTCGTGTCAGATTTGCATGAAGTGTCGTGTCAGATGTGCATGAAGTGTCGTATCAGATGTGCATGAAGTGAAGTATCAGATGTGCATGAAGTGTCGTATCAGATGTGCATTCAGTGTCGTATCAGATTTGCATGAAGTGTCGTGTCAGATGTGCATGAAATATCGTATCAGATGTGTATGAAGTATCGTATCAGATGTGCGTGAAGTGTCGTGTCAGATGTGCATGAAGTGTCGTGTCAGATGTGCATGAAGTGTCGTGTCAGATGTGCATGAAGTGTCGTGTCAGATGTGCATGAAGTGTCGTGTCAGATGTGCATGAAGTGTCGTATCAGGTTTGCGTGAAGTGTCGTATCAGATTTGCATGAAGTGTCGTATCAGATGTGCATGAAGTGTCGTATCAGATTTGCATGAAGTGTCGTATCAGATTTGCGTAGTCCGTACAGGCTAATATGAAGTGTCGTATCAGATTTGCGTAGTCCGTTCAGGCTTATTAGGGACGTTACTTTATGTATACATTGGATTGTCGCTAAGAATATACTTCCTTTAAATGAACAATACAAAACAATAGGAATTATGTGCGTGAAGTGTCGTATCAGATGTGCATGAAGTGTCGTGTCAGATGTGCATGAAGTGTCGTGTCAGTAGTGCATGAAGTGTCGTGTCATATGTGCATGAAGTGTCGTGTCAGATGTGCATGAAGGATCGTATCAGATGTGCATGAAGTGTCGTGTCAGATGTGCATGAAGTGTCGTATCAGATTTACATTAAGTGTCGTATCAGATTTGCATGAAGTGTCGTATCAGATGTGCATGAAGTGTCGTATCAGATTTGCGTAGTCCGTACAGGCTAATATTAAGTGTCGTGTCAGATGTGCGTAGTTCGTACAGGCTAGTACGTGAAGTGTCGTGTCAGATGTGCGTAGTCCGTACAGGCTAGTGCGTGAAGTGTCGTGTCAGATGTGCGTAGTCCGTACAGGCTAGTGCGTGAAGTGTCGTGTCAGATGTGCGTTGTCCGCACAGGCTAGTGCGTGAAGTGTCTTGTCAGATTTGCGTAATCCGTACAGGCTAGTGCGTGAAGTGTCGTGTCAGATGTGCGTAGTCCGTACAGGCAAGTGCATGAAGTGTCGTGTCAGATGTGCGTAGTCCGTACAGGCAAGTGCGTGAAGTGTCGTGTCAGATTTGCGTAGTCCGTACATGCTAGTGCGTGAAGTGTCGTGTCAGATGTGCGTAGTCCGTACAGGCTTGTGCGTGAAGTGTCGTGTCAGATGTGCGTAGTCCGTACAGGCTAGTGCGTGAAGTGTCGTGTCAGATGTGCGTAGTCCGTACAGGCTAGTGCGTGAAGTGTCGTTTCAGATTTGTGTAATCTGTACAGGCTAGTACGTGAAGTGTCGTGTCAGATGTGCGTAGTCCGTACAGGCTAGTGCGTGAAGTGTCGTGTCAGATTTGCGTTGTCCGTACTGGCTAATTAGGGACGTTACTTTATGTTTACATTGGATTTTCGCTAAGAATATACTGCCTTTAAATGACAAATACAAAACAATAGGAATGTGTAGTCCGAAATTAGCCTGGGAAAACACATCAGTCACTATACGCACTTGCATTATGCCCATGTTTGTTCTGAAATAGATATTTTGCCTCGAACATTCGACTTTATAACTATCATATTATCATATGTTTCTTTTAGTATAAGGTTTATTTCAGAAACAATAAGTATTAAAATTCTTATACCTGGTATATGCCTGCACCACCCATGATCCAGACGCTGTCCACTTTCCCCTTTCGGTCCAGATCTGCGATGTTCTCCAGCGCCTCAGGTACACTTCCGGCCACCGTCAGGAGATTCGGGTGTGTCTTGTTACTCCAAACGGAAATTCACGTGTGGAATTGCGATATGACAACACATTTGATAATGTGTTACTTTATTAGACAACCTATTACAAAGAAAACGTGCAGTATTATTTAGCTGATACTTGTTCTTGTTTTATTGCCTCGTGCCTAAAAAGTGATAATTATGTTGCACTATTGTTTCTTAGCCGTTGTGAACGAAAACGGTAATTAATTCAAATAATGATTAATTTGTATTGGCTTTGGTTGTAAATAATGATTATTTGAAGTCAGGTTTTATTTCCAAGTGTATTTTAGTGACTTTCTACCTTGTTTACATATTTCCAATTTCCGCATTATATACACATGTGTTGCTAAGTGCACGGTTTACGGATGCTGACGACATTCTAGAATGACCATTGAAATAAAATCGGCTGCAGAACATGAGGTAGACGCACCTTGGGTCACGTGACTGACTACAGACGATGTGATATACGCCTCCATAGCTTGCCTGAAAGTCCGTACACACCGCCCAAGTCTTACGGCCATGTACATGTATACTCATCAAACTGGAGTCTGGATTAAACAACAACAACTGTAAATAGATATAAAGAACATGAAGGGAACATAAACATAACTCATGTCTTTATTTGAATGACAAACATTAAAGATATTAATCCTGTGTAATCCATGTTTAGTTTGGACACGACGTTTCATATGAATGGCCGTTGTAAATGGAAAACAATGACAGCGATACATCAAACTATGTGATCAGCCAATCATGAAACGCTTGATCGCGGCCATTTTTCCAACAAACAGAATGGCGTAGACATGACTTTGCGTTATACGACAGAAAACAACGAGAGCGGATTGATCGATTATTTACAGGTTTTATATTTTCTTTCATGATAGCAAGCCAATAAACGTTCTTCACAATAACTCAAAAATGTGCTTAGGGTTAACTTAATCATGGAAAACGGGAAAACTTAGTCTGGAACACTTTAAATCAATCAATTTAACCGCTGTGCTATACGGGCCGTGTTCTTGGAAAATGGAGCTATTTACATGTGCGTACAGTGTCAACCTGTAAAGTTCGCAAACTTTCCGCTGATATTCTACTTTCGGTTTAAAGTCTTTTCCTAGCGAAAATCAGTTTAGGTGTAAAGTGTCTTTCCTCATTGCGGACTGCATGGCATATGTGGGGCGACATTTAAACGAACATGCATTAATACCCGTTTTCACAGACCGAGTCTCATGTTTACAATATTACCTTTCTTGTGTGTGGATGTGGTCTTTAAATAATACTCAAAATCGGCCCTGTAAACAGACATAAACTTGCAAGCATAGTAGGTACAGAAAAATGAGCTTTGTTTTGGGAAAACTGGTCTTAATGCGTGTGCGCAAAGTGTAATCCTAGATATGCCTGTATAAGTGTAGATTGTCATCCCTCTTTCTGAAAAAGCTGGATATTTGGATAGAAGCGATATCCTTACGGGTAAAATACATATCCGCAAAAAGTGTCGTATCTAATTAGCCAATTCGGACTGTAGAGGCTAAAGTGTGATGACAATTTACGCACATGCATTTAGCCCAGTTTTCCCAAAGCGAGATTATATCTTTTCCTGTATTCAATAGTAAATAAACAACGTTGTATATGGACAGCAATTCAAAATGTCGTAAGCAGACAGAGTGAAGATAACCATTTACACATCGATATTTTATTGTTTATTGTAGACGGATTGTAAAGTTCTTTGTACTTAAGTTTATGTCTACTCATATATTGTTTTTCATTTGTGAGACACATCAAACTTTGTTTTGGGAAAATTGGACTTAATGCATTTGTGTAAAGCCACGTCAAAATTAACAAGAAAGGACACTTTCCGCCTAAACTGGTTTTTCGTTTAGCAGATATCTCCTTTATACCGAAAGGTCCGTAAAAGCGGAATGTGTACACAATCGAACGACACTTTTTGCAAATGCATGCAGCCCATTTTTTCCCAAAATTATTCGTATACTTACCTCAATTTTGGCCATGGCAGATCACCCTGGTAGCCAATGCCTCTGTTGTTATGACACATTGCTGCCATCATATCGAATGTGATTATTCCGTTCGTGATGGAGACATTTTGTTCCATGATGTCCATGGGCCAACGAAAGACTCTTTAATAGTTCGTCACACTGGTCCTGCAAATGTTATCAACTCTGCATTAGTATTGACCATTCGATTGGTCGCAGTTCAATATCAACAAAGTAAATTTAACAATTGATGAAACTAAACTCATCAATTCAGTCCAGTACTATTTTCTCTTTCTATTTTTAACGCCCGTATTATTCTAAGTCAAATGATGACGGCGATTTCAATTTATTCACCGTTTCAAAACAAAACTCTACACAATCTTGTCTGCATAGTTTTAATGTCGTTTATATACGGACAATATTTGGTTGTGTCACATAATGATAGGAAACAAAGTGCAGATATGTACAAATAAGCTTATCGATGAGGGAGAGATTAAAGAATAGTATAGCTGACACAAGGCCGGGTATGTTTGTATTGGTCAAGCAAAAGTGTTTATACAGTAAAATCTCTCATCAAAGGTTTGATAAAGCTTGTAAATAGTTGGGTGGTTTGTTATCCCGTTTCCAGGGCTTCATTGATAGGTTGTGTCACATTATGGTAGGAAACAAAGTGCAGATATGTACAAACAAGCTTATCGATGAGGGAGAGATTAAAGAATAGTATAGTTGACACAAGGCCGGGTATGTTTTTATTGGTCAAGCAAAAGTGTTTATACAGTAAAATCTCTCATCAAAAGGTTTGATAAAGCTTGTAAATATTTGGGTGGTTTGTTTATCCCGTTCCCAGGGCTTCATTGGTTCAGTATCTCTAGTAATCTAGCAAACCAGAAATAAGCACGGATAGAACACTGACCAATGGAATTCATAACTGAGTTTCACGGGGGAAATGTTAGAGGAAAATAATCAATTAGCATTTAGATCTTGAGGTGAACAGATGGAAAAAGACACAATCATGTAGCAATCACAACATATTTGTATAATTGAAATATTAGTTATGTCAGACATTAAATTGGGCTAGAGACTGATATATGGTATTGTTGAATATTTTATCCCACATTATGCAGAGAAATTAACATTAATAGAGAGGGACGGACTTGTCCCATGCGCGACACGGGAAAATGGTAGCTAATGCAAATCCCGTCATCATGGCAATATGCACATGACGAGAAATCCAATGGTAGGCTACATACTAGTAATTTAAGAGAAATGAACATTGCTAGTAACTATGTGTCGTCCATGAACTATGAACGATTACGTGACAGTTGTATACTAACATCTTTAATACAAAGCATATAAATGATTTCCGTCATGTTCAACGTAAGTACACCGAAATCTTTGTGAAGCTTTTAAAGAACCTTTTTGCATTCATAAATAATTCATTAATACTCTTCAAAATTCCATTGATTGATATATTTTTAGACACACGTTCAGTTTGTTAATAATTCTTCAGTAAATGCGATGCTCGGCTAGCCCTAAACGGTTTAAACCCTCATGATTTGCATCGGTCGCTCAAAGGAGGTGATCGCAGTTTTGATAATTATATGGCTATGGTGTCAGGTGTTACCAAAGTAGATAAAAACGAAATAAAAACTCCATAAAATAGTTTATGCAGTTCCATTATTCGCTATTTTAAATTAAGTTTACAAAGACATCTTCATCTACGTGTAGTATAAAACATGTTTTAATGTTTGTATAAATGGTGCATTCATTTTATAACATGTGCTATACACTGTGTCATGTGTTGATATATGCCTGTTACAATTTCGCTTGCATAATGTTAATTATCATCTGTGTCATTATCTTTTAACAATATGCTGTCGCAGAAGCTTTCCGAAATACCTTATAATACCGTACCCTATTCAGAACCACAACGCAGAGAATTGGTTAAACAAGACTGCATAATACAATGGATAGTGTATGTTTAAACGGAAACAAATGAACACGATTGCGGTGTGCCCTTAATTTTACCATGTCAGCGTAAACTCGTGAGACCGAAATGTTTCAATTATCTGATAACGTGTAGGTCATGGCGAGTTCACAAACTTGCGTGAAGGGGTTAACGGGACTGGTAGTATACGAGCAATGAATAATAATGAGTCTCGCTCTGGGAAAACTGGGCTTAATGCATGTGCATACAGATTCGTCCCAGATTAGCCCGTGCAGTCTGAAGAAGCTTACCATGGACGACAATATCCGCCTTGGATATTTGTTTAGAAGAATCTTCCTAAAAACAAAAAAGTCGGACTGCACAGGCTTATTCTGGACGAACCTTTACGCACATGCATTAAGCCCTATTTTTCCATAGAGAGGCTTACATGTATTATATAGAGCAATCATCGCAATTAATACAAAAACCTGCAACCTTAAGGTTTCTCTCCTGCAGATGCAGCTTAAAAATGGCATGTGTTTTGTATATTTCCACCACGTACATCAACATATGTCTTTGATTTATTCAATTAATTATTACGGTTCATGAGCTGTATAAAGAAGCATTTGCACAAGCAAAAATAGCTTTCTTAACAATAACGTTATTTTAGGAAGTACCTAATTACAGATTCGGGTGATCACGGTTGTTGTGTACCTCAATCTAATGTGATGACTACATTTGGTTATGTTTGATTTGTAAGGTGTTTCATACTGATTAAGTAATTTAACACAAAGTAACATACTGCTCAAGTATTTCCTTTTAAAAGGAACATTTCGGATCCGGATAATCATTAATAGGGGAAAATGCATACGACAACCTGTTTTTTTTTTACTGTCATCATGGTTGTGAAATTCCTATCGCAAACCTACCTAAAACTATACTATGATGTATTGCAACAACTTTAATTGTAAGTATTTAAATGGCATAACATCGCGTTTATATGTCTTTTTAATAATTATAATTAAACATATACATACAGCCTAACATCGTAAGTTTAAATATGACCTACCTTAAACGTACGAACGATAAGTTCAACAAAAATACCAAAATTTTGATTTAAACTCAATAATTAAATCCAAGCATACCGTTATACACTGACCTTGCACTATGCAGATTTACAATCAACATCGACTGCAAGTAAACACGTGTACACCGTAAATGTCGAGATTATCAGCTACTACGAGTTGACCAAAATGCGCAGGTCAATCCTGAACCACCCGAGTGTCATGTACACAAAGAAAAGTAAATCATTATAGTTTTGACAAATACAGATTTGCACAGGATGTCTTACAATCAATGTTTCAACAGTGACACGCGCAATACATGCGGGGTTGTTAACTAGCCAGTTTAGGGCTTTTAAAATATATTTGAAGTCCATTTTTGCAACATGTTTTTATTTTATTAAATGTAATATTTATGCATGCAAAGAAGGTAAAGTCTTAAAACAATTCATTTACGTTTGATATAGACATATATCGTTCTGTAATTTTAAATGTGTGTGATTGTATTCGGTGTCAGATGTGTGCAATATATGAATGGTTATGCAAGACGTTTACCTAAATATACACACTATAACATAAAATGCCAAATAAATAAGGATGTCTTGTTTCATCGGATGTATATGTTGTAGGGGTGGTATCTTTTATTCGATCTTCTACGATTTACAAATCGCGTACACACACATGACAAGGAAAGCTTTGTTTCGTCTTCATGTGACAAATGACATATATTAGTCCACTAAGTCCGTACAGGCTTATCTAGAACGATACATTCCGCTTTTATTGTATTGCTTCTTTTAGATAAAGCCTCTTCTTAGCAAAGTCAAAATAAGGGGAAAAGTGAAGTATTTGATTAGCCTGTGCTGATTTTTATATTGTTACGTATTCAGTATTATCTGTTTGATCATTTGTGAAAGGGATTCCTTTTGCGTAAGTTCAAGTCGAACTACCGTAGAAATGTGTATTATTTCGTTTATGCTATGTTTTATTTCCTATTTGCGCCAAATGTTTACACTCTGCATTTTGATTTATTTTTGTAGAGACCTAATGATTGACCAAATACAATCAAAGACTTAGCTTTCATTATTGTTTTCTAATGAATTTAGACGTCTAAAACCCGTATAATTTACTCATTGAAGCGTAGTAATTTGGTTTAAAAAATCAACCCTTCAGCTCTTAATTGGATTGTTTTTTTGTTTCAGCCGACTTGATGGGAGCGGAAAATCCATGCATTAAACTTAAAAATGTTGTATTGGCTTACAGAACAATAACACATAAAAGTATAAAAAATATGGAAATGCAATTACGTAGATATATCTTGTCATTGATGAATTGTGTTAAACTAATCATTTATAAAGCAAGCATGAACATTTACAATTTAGGTTTTGTTTTTAATTACGAATACGCCTTTAGTCGCATTTTTTGTCGAACAACGACTTGTTTGAATGTGTAAATACTGCTCAATACAATACTCAACAGTGGCAGATTATATGAACTTGATACATTTAATTGAAATACTTGTCCAACCACTCAGCTCTACTTGATGGTATTACTGCATGCGAAATGTCAAAGAAAAGGTTTCGTCTTTTAACTATTTAAATTATTCAATAGTGAAGTTAAAATGTAATACAAACAGTGATTAATTGTATATAAAGTCTCAAAATATAAACGCATTCCGTCAATGTTGATATTATATTTGCAGTATACACAAATACAGCATACGCTTTACGTATTTATAACAAGAAAGCACAATACCAACTTAACATCATATCCGTCTGGTATTAAACGTCACTGTGAAACATATCCATTGCTCGGTGCTTGTGCGTTTTGAATATTTTTTTATTTAAATTAAAATTTAAATACAGAAATTTTATGTTTGTATTGCATAGACGAATTATATGTTTTTCATAAAATAAACCAATGAATCATATAAAAAATAAAATGACAATTTGTTGGATTCCGTGGAATATTGATTTTAATTCACACGTGATGATTGAAAATATACATTTTCACTCGTGAAAATTTTATTTTCTATGATCACTCGTGAATTAAAAGCGTAATACGGACAATGACTTAGAATAAGAATACTGAGTCTCGCTCTGGGAAAACTGGGCTTAATGAATGTGCATAAAGATTCGTCCCAGATTAGCCTGTGCAGTCTGAAAAGGCTTACCATGGACGACAATATCCG
Organism: Dreissena polymorpha; assembly: GCF_020536995.1. NCBI lineage: Eukaryota > Metazoa > Mollusca > Bivalvia > Myida > Dreissenidae > Dreissena > Dreissena polymorpha. The sequence continues at coordinate 73,332 of NW_026273349.1, read as the reverse complement.
CCTTGGATTTTTGTTTAGAAGAAACTTCCTTAAAAAAAACAGTCGGACTGCACAGGCTTATGTTGAACGAATATCTACACACATGCATTAAGCCCTGTTTTCCCAGAGCAAGGCCCACATGTATAATATAGGGCCGCAATCATCGCAATAAATAAAGAAAACCGCGCTACAATGATTTTATATAATGCAGATGCAGCTTAAAAAGGGACATGTTTTTTTTTAAATATTTGCACCACGTTAATCAACAAATGACGATGGCTTTGAATTATTAAATAAATTATTACGTTCCTGGAGCTGTCTAAAGCAGCATTTGCACAAGCACATATTGCTTTCTTAACAATAACGTTATTTTCAGAAGTACAGAATGACAGCTTTGGGTGTTCAGGTTTGTTGTTGTGTACATTATCCTTATGTGTTAACTACATTTGGTTATGTTTGATTTGTTAGGTTTTTCACTGCTTAAGTAATTTAACACAAAGTAACATACTGATCATGTATTTCCTTTTACAGGGACCATTTCGGATCTGGAAAAACATTAGTAGGGGGAAATACATACGGCAACCTGTCTAATTTTCTACTGTTCATCATGGTAGTGATATTAATATCGCAAACCTAACTAAACAAAATACTATGATGTATTGCAACAACGTTAATAATAAGTATTTTAAGTGCTAAACCATCACGTACATATGTCTTTTAAATAATTATATTTTAACATAAAAAAAACTTACATCGTGAGTTCAAACTTGACTTACCTAAACCGTATAATGCATCCAGTGGGGTTGATCAAGTTTGCCTATATTAGAAGCGAAATTTCAAATCAATATTCTAGCCTGATAGCCACGCGATACAGAAATCTGTCATGACAAAGTGATCAAACACTTTCAAGTGGTGAACGCTCTGAGCACTATGTAATAGTTTAATGATAAATTAAGCACTGTGTGTACTGAATTTAAAATTGCGAGAACAATTTCATTCCGCTGGACAATTAATATTAGTTGAGCTATTACATTTACTTTCTTCAGCAAAAATGTGGCCTCGGTGTGTTTTTTAAAGATTAACCTACACTCAGTTAGTTACATGAGCATCAACACTCCTATGATAAGCATTATTGAAGACATTTTGAACGACGATGTGCTTTAATTTTTGTTTTGAAACGGTTTATTTTGAAACTCTGAGTTGTTTAAGCACAGCCTAAAATTTCGCACTTTACAAACGGTTCTCGCTACGTTATCCCCTGACAGATGGCAATTTACACAAAATGCTTCAAACGGTAAAAAAGATGTAACAAAAAAGGTATACGCGTGAAGGAGACCTTCATAGACATTCCTTGTTTTCTGCGTTACATAGATGCAATTCCAATAATTAATATATCAGTCCATATGTCAACGGTTACACGCATTTTAATAAAACTGGGGTAATAATCACTTCACATTTCACAATATCATAAAAAAATTGAACATAGAGACACATTTGATAGTTTCGTTCATTCTAAAATATTGTAAAAACACAACAGTAGATTCTTTTAAAACAAATAATTGTTTCGAACTTCATATTTTGTGCAATATTATATACTTAATTATTTTAATTGTATAATTATTGTATTTGTCCTTCAAATTAAATGATTTTATGTATTTATATTTAAAATTTTGCAATATCTTTGATTAAATGATCAATCTGGATGCAGGAAAGGTTTGACGATTTCTGAAATATAGCTGCAATTTTAGTGAATTGTTTTCAATTGTTCGGTAGTATTGTTCTTGTGTGGGTGGGGTGGGGCCGGAATACCCGGAGGAAACCGCTCTCCCGGAATTATAACCACTATATAAACTCACATGCGGCAGGAGTGTAAATTGAAACCGGGTGGCTGGATATTGTGTTGACTTTACGCAGTTAGATGAATTGTCCACAGTTTAGCAATCTAACGATTTTCAGCAAAAAATGTCATAGATTTAAACAAGAATGTTTGCATTTTTAAACGGGCGAAATAACGCTAATGGATAAGAACAATTATTTCTTCATTAATGGATACTCATCATAATTTGCAAAATACGAGTATTACTAACATAGCGTTTATAATTTGCCATACTTTATAACAGCGTGCTTGGCGCAATGGCAACCCTCTTGCTCTTGCTTACAGAGAACCTGGGTTTGAATCCCGGCGAATCCTTATATTTGTTTGAAAAAATTTTAATGAGATTTTTCTACGCTACGAAAATATGCAAACATGTCCCTTAAATTGATTTCTAAGATTTATAAAAAATGAAACTGACATTCAAATCTTAGAAATTATTTAACTGCGTAAAAACAACAACACATCCATGGACGACTCCAAAGTGCGCAGCTCTATTAATTATGAACGTTCTGTGTGACGGAAACCGCAAAGACGTGTGTACGAAAGTACTGATAGTAAAACGTTTTTACTACGTATCGATTTGCTTAGGCACACGCAACTAGCCTGTATCCGGCGTTTTACTGACTCGCAGAGACAGGGCTTTTCCGTCAAAATAGCTCGTTATTTAACAGTCGACCAATATCTTTGAGTTTAATTATCCCGTTGCTTCTGGTTATCCTCGATACAAAAAGCTTTTGGCATATACAAAAATGCAGTAGTATTCTGTCAACATGGAGTTGTCGTTGAGCAATATGCATTTGTTATTAAGCAATATGCAATTGTCAATTAGCAAAACGAATGGCGGATTTTCCCTACTATAAGTAGGGTGATGTTTATTTTTGTTGCACTAATGTTAGATTTAAATTGAGAATGTGTGTGTTTAATAAAATTTATTGTATAATAAAAAGACAACTTGAACGCTCTTGCGAAAAGTGTCATACATGATATGCTAAGCGGCTGATGGATTGAGTACTCTAAATAATGCAAGTTTGAATACAATATATACAAATGAAGTAACCATATCGTTATTCCAATTAAGTAATAGACGCGCAACCATACCAATCATATGTAGAACACACGCTAGAAGAACAGCTGTAAATATGGCCGTATTAATGTTTGATTGTATACGCGCGCACATTATGCACAGTTTTCCTCGACACGACTCATTTCTAGAAGATTTGTAACGGAACCACGCAAGTTTGTCTGATGATGAGAAAACCTGTTCAATCAGGACGTTGGGAAATAACATATAGCCATAAACAAAAATAATCAAGCAAGATAGCATCAACAGTTAGCAACGCTTATATTTTATCGAAGGTTCATTGATTGCAAGACGAAATAAAGTAAATAAATCGTTGAAGAAACAACAAGCATGTCCACGCCCATACACGGGCCATTTTCACAGAGGATTAGGGGGTAAATGCCTATTCAACAATTAGGCTAAGTAACTTTTTTCCTTGGGCGGATGTTTACCAATTATTCTTGGTTCAGATCATCGTAATGTTCTTCATAAAGAGGTCAAAATCTGGTTATTGTAAATACAACTATTAATATGGGAGTTTTCAACAGTAATTAAGTCTCGCCCTGGGACTCGGGACTTAATGCATGTGTGTAAAATGTCGTGCCAGATTAGCCTGTTCAGTCCGCAATGGCTAATCAGGGGCTACGCTTCGCGCCTAAACTTGATTTTCTTTAAGAAGCAATTTCATTTAATGAAAAAAATACACAACAGCAGAAAGTGTTATCCCTGATTATTTGATGACACTGTACGTTGAGCCCATATTTGCCAGTACGCGCCTTTTATTTTCTGTCACAAAGCATGCACATGGTGTTTTGCTTAACCGACCGCTAATGTTCGAACCACACAGAAGAAGAGGTTTGTTTTATGAGGAAAACATATAAACATTATTTATTTAATCTCAGGGTTAAGATTGATACTTCTAAAGTGTTCAAGAAGTTTTTGTTAATTCATTTAAGGAATAACAGCCCCGCTACAGGGCGGCCATGTGAATAAGGACTATATACAATGGATATCGTTGATCAATTGCGTTTTGCGAGTAACATAGCAGGAAAGAAACTGAAAGGTTTAATATACCCTCACTCTAGCACGATGAAATCTGTGCAGTCTGCACAGGCTAATAAGGCACGACACTTTCCGATTTACAGCATTTGTTTTGTTAAAATAAAGTCTAGCAATAATGCAAATCCTGTTTATGCGGAAAGTGATGTCCGTGATCAGCCTTTGCGGACTGAACAGGCTAATCTGGGACGACACTTACCCGTGATTAGCCTATGTGGACTGAACAGGCTAATCTGAGACGACACTTAACGCTCATGTATTGGACTGAACAGGCTAATCTGGGACGACACTTAATGCCCATGCATTAAGCCCGGTTTTCCCAGAATGAAGCTAATTTATTATATGTGTGAACTATGTCTAGAATGTCATAATAATTCGTGAACACTGACGTCATAAATATGTTGAAAACATTTCGCTTACTACAGCAATGTGAAATGAATGTTGTAGTTCTTTAATTGTTAAAGATTGAATATTTATTTATTTTTATAGTTTATTAATGTGTTTATTACATAGTAGGTGGAATTATGCAATGACGACTTAAATAATCAACATTTATCATTTCACTCGAGCTAGATTAATGGTATATTTTATGCACCTGCAACATTGTTATCACGCTCCTCGCATAACGCCCTTATTCAATGATGCCCATGGTATACAGCCGATAGCAACTACATGATACACGTTGGGAAAACATGACCGCCACATAAAGGGAGGTAACATTCCTCACAAGGGTCTCACCGTCCCTCTGCAACCACAAGTTATTCCCCATTACTCAAAACAGATTTGTAAATTGTTTAACACTCTCTATCTACGTTTGCATATTTTTGCATATGCAAACTAAAACAGCTGTAATAAAAAAAGATCTATACACTTTTTTCCAGCATATATTTCTGGATCATTTAAACAAGCAACTCGATATAAAGTATAGTTAACTGGATATAAAGTATAGTTAACTGGATATAAAGTATAGTTAACTGGATATAAAGTATAGTTAACTGGATATAAAGTATAGTTAACTGGATATAAAGTATAGTTAACAACAGATACGAGCCTCCCTCTGGCAATGATGGATTTAATGCATGTGCGTAAAGTGTCGTCTCAGATTAGCCTGTGCAGTCTGCATACGGTCATTATGAACTAAACTTTCCGCCTGAACTGGATTTTCGCTAAGAAGAGACGTCTTTTAACAAAAATAAATAAATACAGTGGTAAGTGTCGTCCCAGATTAGCTTGTGCGGACTGCACTGGGACCATGAACAACTCTTTACGCACATGCATACAGCCCTTAAATTGGAGATCTCTGTGGAGTGTTTGAGTAGTTTGGATGTGGCGGTAATCGCTGTGAATATTTTAATCAAGTATCGGCCGTGATCGACAATATCGCCGTTTCCTTTAAAGAAGATCAATTAATATATTGTACAATCAAATGAGTACGTTTAGAGTCCTAGCTTTTTCGTGGCTAGTATGGTTTGAGGATCTACAATAACCCAGTGGGCATCCAACGTTGCTGCAACGTTGTATTTAGGTTGCATTCGAACGTTGCAGTTTGGTTGTACCAATGGTCTATATGAAAGTTTTCCCGACGTTTTTTTCCCAACATTGCTGCGACGTTTTTTCCCAACGTTGCTGCAACGTTGTATTTAGGTCGCATTAAAACGGAGTATTTTTAAATTCTATTTTTTTTAATATAATAAAATAAAAAAATATATATATTTACTGCCAACCGCTCTTTCGATTAATATCGGCAGTTATGGACATTTTCGAGTTCGTTTCTTAGAAAGAACCATTATTTGATGTCTATAGAGGAGTTAATGAACCGCTCAAAGAATGGGAATCGAACCCACTAACTCCCGATCGCTAGGCGGACACCTCATCCTCTACACCACGGCGAATGTTGAGAGTTTCAGACAAAAATGTTGGCTACTAATTTTTGGTTGAAACTTTGAAACTAGATTCTACCAATTTAATGCATAACACAACTTAAACGATATATTTTATCCGGCGATTTTGAGTTAAAGTCCATCTTTAGCATCTTTAAGTTTTAACTGATTTGTAAAATTTAAAAAATTGAATTTCTAAAATGTACACGAAATCATATTTTCATTGATGCTATGCATGAACTGCATTATTATAAAGTATAAAGATGGTATATATCGCTTAAGTTTGGATTACACGTATTCGAATTCCCATAGGGTCCTGTTATAATACTGCCAACTTTCAAAGCATTTTTCTTGCCTTTCCTATATATCAAATTGTGCAAGACCGGCATCAAATTAAATATGGATTTGTCCTCTTCAAATAATTGCTATGAAAAAGTATCATCTCGCAATTTCTAAGAAAGTTAAATTCGCTCAAAGACAAGAACCCTCGGAAAACAGACTTTCCGAAGTTAGATTTCGACATAAGCAACGTACTTCAATAAACGCATCCCTAAACGTTAATATTTCATGATAGTCCCTAATGAAATGCACATATATGTTGCAGACACACATTCGATACTGGAATAACCAAAATAAAAAACATGAGTGCGTTCGCTAATGTGCTTTAAATGAAAAAAGCGAAAAAGGTACTCTTTAGAAATATCTCGGAGGGATAAAGGATCAAGTGTAATGTTACGTTAAAAAAACTTTTCAGATCATATAAACAAACGCATCTTCGTCTTTATAAATCTATTTGTACTACACATACACAGTTTCATGTCGATCTGAAGACTAGAAACACCCAAAACACGCATTTGTGTATGTCGCGTGATGCGAAATCTGTATTGCATTTTCTCAACTTGGATTACTTAATCAAGGCTAGCTAACATTCCTTTGTAAATCAAAAACAAAAAAGAGATTGACATCTCATTCGTAATTGATTGCATGCAATAGACACAGGTGTTTAGATAAGTATTTATTTTCAGAGAAAATCCAGTTTAGGCGGAATATTAAGCCTGATGCATTAAGCCTTGTTTACCCAGAACGAGGCCAAAATACTCATGAAAAAACCCGACTCAATAGTAGCATTCACAATAAACACGTGACGACTTCTTCCCGGACGTGAATCACGATTACATGAGCCCAGTTAGCATCGTTAAACATCCGCCAAATAACTTGTAAGAAAAGGTTTCCTGCTCTTATTGGTTGAGATGGAAAAAAATATGTTTTTCCTAAACAACTGTGAAACTGCCTCATTTATGGGCGTGCTGTTTGCTATTTAAATTATGGTTTATTTTATGTATCATCTCCCATTTACCTTCAACAAAATATACGTGATGCTAAGTATTGATGCTATCTAGCTTGTTTTTTGTTGTGTACCAAATGTTCTATCCCAACGTCCTTGTTGAACAGGATTTTCTCAAGATTTGACTAAAGTGAATTGTTCCGTTTCAAACGTGATGCACTATCTGTTAACCGTACTTTGGGGAAACGGTGCATAACGCGTGTGCGTAAAATGTCGTGCCGGATTAGGTTTTGCAGAACGCACACGTTCATCAGGGGTAATGTTTTCCGCATAAACTGGATTTTCACTAAGAAGAGACTTCCGTTAAACGCAAAATTTTATTAAAGCGGAAAGTGTCGTCCCTGATAAGCCTTTTCGGACTGCACATGCTAATCTGGGACGACACATAACGCAGAGGCTTCAAACCCAGTTTTCTCAGAACTATTCTCAAATGGTGTTTCTCTAATGACCATCAAAATTGAATAGCTGTTTACAAACTAGCTTAACATTAAGTCGTTGTTAAGGTCATTTGCTCCAGGTATAAAATACTACACTGTAATAAAACATATTTTAACCGCTCTGAGTTAACGTTTTAATTAGAAAACTTGAAACGATTGACAGTTAATGATATGTTTTTCCAACATTATTTGTACATTGTGAATAGCATAATCACAACAGTTGAGAAAAATGTTTTCCTTGTGAAATCGTCCGAACTTATCACATTTTAAAACGTTTTGTTGTTGAATTAGCAAAATGTCTTATGCATATGTGTTTGATAGCATTGTTAATCATAAATATAACGATTTGCGAATCAATGTATTCATGTACATATAAAACATCGACAAAACACTTCAACGGCTTTGATTTTAATGTCAATTTGTTTTTCGGATGTTTTGCTAAATTATCCACTTGACAGTCCGAAATTCGAGACAAAACAGCAGTTAGAAATTAAATCTGCTTAACAAATTGTCCACACATTTGTAAAGTGGTTTGAATCCCAAGTAACGAATATCTTGCTGACAAAAAATCAAACATACGCATTGAAATCAGAAAAGAAACACAAATTGTGGTAACTACTTAAAATGTGTAAAGTATTTGATTTTTTTTCTGGGAGTTCCACTGGAGTTAATCGACAATGATTTGAGACTCGTTCTGTGAAAACTGGTCTTAATGCATGTAAGTGAGTGTGGTCCGAGATTAGTCTGTCAAGTTCGCAAAGGCTTTGCTGTGAAACTACAGGCCGCCTAAACTGTATTCTAGTAAATAAGATACTTTCTTTAAACGAAAAATACAATAAAAAGAGAAAAGTGTCGTCCATGATTATCCTGTGCGGACTGCACAGGCTTATCTGGGACGACACTTTACGCACATGCATTATGCCCAGTTTTCTCAGAACACGACTCATATTATGATTTCACAAACATTTTGATGACATATCGTACACGCAAAAACATTGTGAAGTCAAGACGCATATTCACACACTTATAACTACAATGCCCTACATTCATTAAGCCCCGTTATCGCAGACCGCATCTCACCTAATGTTAGTGACATAGAGAATATATGGTTGGTGACTTTTGATATCATGTGATATCAGACGAGTATGATATGGCGTACGAAAAGGCGTGTGTCGTGATCTTTGAAAAAGGAGTTTAATGCATGTGCGTTAAGTGCCGTCCCAGGCTAATCAGGGACGACACCTTCCGCATTTATGGTATTTTTCGTTTTAAAGAAAGTCTCTACTTAGCAAAAATCCAGTTCATGCGGAAAGTGTCGTCCCTGATTAGCCTTTGCTGACTGCACATGCTAACCTGGGACGACACTTTACTCACATGCATTTAACCCCCTTTTCACAAAGCACGACTCATATATATATACCCGTGTGTATTTACACGCGCGTATATGTAACAGGTCATGTTGGCATTTGTTTTAAAGTCGACGGAGGGAACACGTTATACAATACATTTCTTATCTGATAATGGCCTTGAGATAACTCCGAGGCGAAATTGTCTAGTCACAAACATTAAAGAACACATGACTCGGACAAATTCAACATAAATATACATTTAAGGATGTTCGACCTTAAAGGTTACATTACACTAAATCATTGTGTATCCCTCCGTGGTCCATTCGAAAGTAGTGCTTATTTCTAAAGAGTTCCTTTTCTCTTCTTGAATATAAGCCATTTAACAATGTGAGACATGACTTTTGTGGTTATTTGTAATATCCTGTATGTGTCTGGAGTACTTTGATGCCTTGGATTGGAAGCTAACTTAAAAGATGAACTTTTGAGGGTGTGTTTTCTATTGTGTGGGGCTTTTGTCGAAATTAGGATTCCGAAACACGTTTTTCTACGGTGGGTTCATTCGACAGCGATTTACTTTCTTAGAAGTTGCGAGACGGTATATTTTTGATTGCAATTATTGGAAGATGACAGATCCATCTTTAAAATGATACCAGGTTCGGAAAAATTGATACGTCGGAAAGGCAAGAAAAATGCTGTCAAAGTTGTCAGTTTTATAATGGGACCCTATGGGAATCGGAATTAGTGTAATATAACCTTTAAAAAGCACATTTACTGCAATGTCACGGTCACATGGATTCGTCTGCAAGCGAGACAAGTAGAAAATGAATTTTAATGAATGTTTTGATGATTTGGGTGCTAAAATAGATGAGAGGTGTCAATATTTTGGTCCAAATGGATGTTTTAGGTGGTTTTAGACGGTTCCGGATGGGTGGGGGACCTGGTATGGACAAGTAAGGGTAACATTTCCAACAAATCTTAAATGTAAATATTATTATGTCCATAGATTGAAGTTTCAGGTGGAGAGCAAGATGAAAAATATGCAAAATTACATGCATGCAAGCCATTTATGCCATTTTTCTCTTTGTTTGTAGGCCTGACCGTTTGTCCTTGAGCCGTAGATGGTCAACAATCCGCTAGCTGTCTTGCTCTGACTGGTGCACTGGACATGATTTCAATGTGAGTCATCAAACTGATTGTTTAATTAACACATGAATTTCAGTTTGTTCGTTTAAGTACTAACTTAGCTGTGTATTTTTACAGTGGACGTAGTGGTGCGATGCAGGTGGTAGACTAGGTATTTCCATATATACACTATGTTTACAGAATTGCGGCCAGTGGAGCAACATAGCTGATGAGTTAATAGCACTAGTTCTTCAGACAAATAACTTTATTTTCAACCTATAAAGCATATTTAGCTGTAGGTGTGGCCAATTAGCTGTAAGATCTGGCTTTTGTTCTGTTAAGCCCTTAGAGTAATGAATTTCAGAGTGAAGACCATAGCGCCTTTTCCTTGTCAAGTATCGGGCAGCTGTATGTCTTTTCAGAAATGCACATGTCTTTTTAAGCATGTCATTGTGTTTGCTTTTAATAAGATAGGCAATAAACTCATAACCTTTAGACAAATGAGAATCTGTAAATTCAGATATCACTATTTCAGAGTCAGCCAGACCATGATTGAGCTTAAGGATTTTGCTGCGGATGCAGCCTGTGCAGTTCCGGGAGAAAGTCACTGTCTCGGGCAATGCGGTCTGGTATCAGGTAAGCACTATTGAAAGCCTCACACTTTTGGGGGGTCTGAAGCCTTGTGCTGTCAATGCGATCTGGTTCAAGTATAATAAGAATGCATTCTCAAAGCAGTACTTCATCAGATATGGTTATCTCAAGCTTACAGTTCGCGGGAAGATATGACTTCGATTTGTTCTTGCTAGCAGAACCCCTACAGGCCAAACTATGCGTTAAGCACTATTTTCCACAGCAACCCTTGCAGACAGAAAAACAATACTTAAAATTACTTCTGGCATTTAATATCTAATTTCCTACATATCTCTTTTGTATGTTTGTTTGCCCTTTTTAACTCTGACATGCCATCTTGCTCACATTGATGGAGCATACCTGTTTTTGTTTAGAGCCAAGTCCCCGGCTGCTCGAATTTGCCGTGTCAATAATGAGAAAGCCATGGCATGATGTCTCCTCTATGTGTATCCTTATCTCAGTGTTGAACATAATTGCCAGTTTCAGGGGCCTAAACATTTTATTTTATTAAAGGTCTGGATGATCCTTGCCTGACTGCGGGTTTGTGTACACCTCAATCCGACTCTGTGTCCTGAACAGAGGACGCAGTGGTGCAGCGCTTGTGGACGATCCATCAACATCCTGAAAGGTCAACACTACACCAAGCTGGGAAAATTGATCCTGATAGTCATCCCCAGGTAGTGGAATGAATTTTCACTGAACTACAGAGGAATCACACCCAAATAACTTTCTTGCCACGACATTAGTGTGGCCACTCGCGTAGGAATTCCTTAGCAAACATGCTCTTTTGCATGGTGACTGTGGACATTTTTGCAAAACTTACGCTTTCAACACTGGATTTTAAAGAGAATACTTAATAAAATGTCGCTAACAGGACTTATTTATATGAGAGAGACTATCTGGATGCGCATTAAGTGTCACTTTTTGTCGTAAGCTGTTGAAGGAGCGATTTGCGCCTTTTTAAGTGTTAATTTTGGGTAGCCGGCTTGAAAGCTGAAAATTATGCCTCTCATCATAATAGCATTAATTTTTGTAATTGCAATGTGTATGTTTAGATTGTAAGTGAAGCTTTTAATAATAATTTTCTTAAAAAACATGATTTTATATGCTGTCAGTGAGTTTTTTATTGAAAAAAGTGCTTAAATTAAAAAAAAGTCTCCTATTTCATCAAGAAAAGTACACTGATTCACAATCAATACATTTATTTGGGCCTTTTGCTGATATATTGGTGAATTTCGCATGCAATGATACCAGTTTTTGCCATGAAAGTTACGCGTAACAATAATTGGAGACGCAAAATCAGCTGTCGTCACTTAGACTAAAAATCATGCATTCCGACTTGACTGCGGCCAATTTAGTCACCGCTTTAAATGGCCATTTTAAGGCCTTTACCCCCATCCCAATGCACTGAAATTGCATATTCATTGTGGAAATAGTTGAAATCTCATGTGGAGAAAGTTTGAAAAAGATAGGACAAAGTTGAGTTCCCATAAAGGTTACATTACACTAAATCATTGTGTATCCCTCCGTGGTCCATTCGAAAGTAGTGCATATTTCTAAAGAGTTCCTTTTCTCTTCTTGAATATAAGCCATTTAACAATGTGAGACATGACTTTCGTGGTTATTTGTAATATCCTGTATGTGTCTGGAGTACTTTGATGCCTTTGATTGGAAGCTAACTTAAAAGATGAACTTTTGAGGGTGTGTTTTCTATTGTGTGGGGCTTTTGTCGAAATTAGGATTCCGAAACACGTTTTTCTACGGTGGGTTCATTCGACAGCGATTTACTTTCTTAGAAGTTGCGAGACGGTATGTTTTTGATTGCAATTATTGGAAGATGACAGATCCATCTTTAAAATGATACCAGGTTCGGAAAAATTGATACGTCGGAAAGGCAAGAAAAATGCTGTGAAAGTTGTCAGTTTTATAATGGGACCCTATGGGAATCGGAATTAGTGTAATATAACCTTAAGATGTGTTTTTTTATTAAATACTTTTGGTTATTTTCAATATATACACGCATATATCAACTGGTTTTTTAACAGCGTTTCCATTGAAAATATATTTTAAATGTGTTTGATGATTCATCAATTAATACTATAAAAATCGATTTCGTTTTGATTGTGGATTAAGACAACAGTTAATGTTTTATCTGACTCAAAAAACACAATGACAGGATGTATATTATGTAACCAATATTGCTAAAATATAACATTTCTTCATCTGTGGAACGTTTATGTAACCAATATTGGTACAATATACCATTTCTACATCTGTGGAACGTTTATGTAACTAATAATTGGTACAATATACCATTTCTACATCTGAGGAACGTTTATGTAACCAATATTGGTAAAATATAACATTTCTACATCTGTGGAACGTTTATGTAACCAATATTGGTACAATATACCATTTCTACATATGTGGAACGTTTATGTAACAAATATTGGTACAATATACCATTTCTTCATCTGTTGAACGTTTATGTAACCAATATTGGTATAATATACCATTTCTACATCAATATTGGTAAAATATAACATTTCTACATCTGTGGAACGTTTATGTAACAAATATTGGTACAATATAACATTTCTACATCTGTGGAACGTTTATGTAACAAATATTGGTACAATATAACATTTCTACATCTGTGGAACGTTTATGTAACCAATATTGGTACAATATAAAATTTCTACACATGTGGAACGTGTAAGTATGTAAGCCTCGCTCTTGAAAGGGTGGTCTAATGAGTCGCGTTCTGAGAAAACTTGACACAATGCATGTGCGTAAAGTGTCGTCCCAAATTAGCCTGTGTAGTCCGCACAGGCTTATCAGGGGCGACACTTTCCGCCTGAATTGGATTTTTGATAAGAAGAGACTTCATTTTAACGAAAAATACAATAAAAAGAGGAAAGTGTCGTCCCTGATTAGGCTGTGTGGATTGCACAGGCTAATCTGGGATGACACTTTACGCACATGCAGTTTGCCCAGTTTTCTCAGAACACGACTCAAATGAACGTTCGTAAAGTATAGTTCCACATTAGCGTGTGCATCTGCACAGTCTATATAGGGACGATACTTTCAGCCTTAACTATATGTTCGGAAAGATGAGACTTCCTTTAAACGAAAAAAGCATAAAAGCGTCGTCCTTCATTAGCCTTTGCGAAAGGGAACACACAGCACACATTCATGCAACCAAATTTCCCCGGAGAGAACCTCAACATTTATATCAAACCCCCAAGTAATGTTTTCTTATAACGGTACATCATTATACTGATAAACATATACAAACTTATAGCAGTTTTTACATACACTTTATGTATATATATTTACTTACACTCGATATAAGGATTTGTTTATACATTGTTTCATGATTTTCCGATGCTTTGAAATGTATTCTAACAAAAGAATGGTAAGTCAACAGCTTGCTTAATTATTAAAATAACATTGTTTATCTTGGAAAGACATATATGAGGCGTATTTTTTAATCGAGTAAGGCAGTTTTAGAAATATAGAAAGAACACTAGCAACTATAATACTATCTCATGATATTTAACTGTATCGTGCTTTCAAATAGATCGTCCTCGTTTGAGACTTGCCCTGGATAATCGGTGTTTAATGCATGTACGTAAACTGTCATCCCAAATAAGCCAGTGCAGTCTGCAAAAGCTAATCAGGGCCGATACTTATCGCTTACATGGGACGTTTCGTTTCAATGATTTTTTTTTTTTACCAAAAACTAATTTTAGGCGGAGATGGTCGTCCCTGGTTAGCCTGTGCATGTGCATTAAACCCCGTTTTCCCAGAGCGAGACTTTTTTAAATATTGAATTCCTTACTAATCTTTGTATTGGTAGGTCTCGTACAATTGTGCCATCGCATCGTTTTCAGGTGTTTCGTTCTGTTTGTAGTATTCTGATTCGCCGTAGTATGTTGGTGGCTGTGTAATAGAAGATTCAGTAGATGTTATACCTCATTCACATCGAGCGGTCAGACGGTTGATGATTCTCCGGCACAAACGATTTTTTCTGACTTTGCACGGGATGGCCGTGATTCGCTTTTCAGTTTCGGGGTCCTACTATTTAAGAGGCACGTTGTACTGTTTTGTTTCCCTTCAAAAATACAACTATGCCCCTAAGATATAATATGATTCCTGTTCTGAAAAACAAATCGGCTAAACGCAAATAAGATTAGCCTTTGCAGTTCGGCTTAACTTAATTTTCGCTTAAAATAAATTTACTTTAAACGAAAAATACCTCACAGGCGGAAAGTGTCATCGCTGATTAGCCCCCACAAATCATTATAATACGCTTCCCTGTGGATCAAATCCGGGACATATAGTAGCAAAGGTGAACTCTCTAACACTACACTACAAAGGCCTGTGAATTATTAACTCAATTTTTAACTTTATGTCGATAATAAACGTCTTTACTTAATTATCGATGAAAAGGCTTACTCACGTTTTATAATGTTAACGATTAAGATCGATGCTTATCAAAAACCACATATATATGTTTAACATGCGTAGTGTTGTATTAATTGAAACATAATGGAAACATGATTCGTTGAATCCATTCAATTTTTTTATTTGTCGTTTGCAACACTCTGAACGAGTCCCGTAAACACAAGGACACATGTGCATGAGATCATTATTGCGTACCTTTAATCATGTTGATGAATTCGTAATGATTGGTTTAAAACGACTGCATTTAAATTCGTTTCTTCTCGAGTTTTATAATAAAGTAAGACACAGGGATTGCTGGATCGTGTTGACAAACTTATTGTACGCACAATGTAAATGCATACATACGTTATGAATTGAGTGTGCACTTTCATAAGCAAATATTGTTTCAAAAGAAAACAAACATCTGCGCAAATATTCAAAATTGGTAATTCATAAAAACTGTTTATTTTTTAAAATCTCAGAATGTAAATATTTATGAAATGTTCAATGAAAAACGTAACAAACGTTCTAGTACTTTAAACATTTCGATAGATGATTGTCGAGGAACACATATTGTTTAACTGCTCGATTATCATATTGTTTAACTACCTCCTAAGTCAAGAGTGATACTTTGCTTGTACAAATGTACCAAAACATGTTTTAACCTACGATACTTAAAACGTAAATTTTTTACTAAATGCGATCAAAATAAATATACATAATATGGTTATTTTACCCGTTTATAATATATGCCAAATTGCAGAATATTTACCCTGACGATGTACCAATTCCCTCTCTTGGTGACCGTTAGATCGCATTTCCGGGCGTATTTCACCAATTTGCGTCTCTTGCAGTCACGTGGGAATACCAGGCCCGTCGACTGGGTGTATTCTGTGTCGTAGAGGGCCTCATCCACCTCATCACCTGTAACAAAAGGAACGCCGTTACATTATACCGACACTAGCAAAGTAAAGAACAAGTAGTTGACTCGAAATGGAAAGTTTAGAGGCGATTTGTTCAATCAGGAAATAATGTTGACGTAGATTGGAGAGGATAACTGCTTTATTAGCATAGAACGCTAATTCGGAGAATGGATACCGTAATTACTCTATGTTTTCGGACACTCTAAGTTTTCGGACACCCCTTTTTTTAGCAAAAATAATTATTTTTCGTGACTCTTAATTTTCGGACACACGAGTTTTCGTCCATAATTAATGTCTCTAAGTTTTCGGACAGTATATTTCACAGCGCTATTTTACACAATTTCTATCCTGTTTTTGATATCTCATGACACTTCGATCATGGGGTTTTAAAACCAGATTAACATCATAAAACATGGCAGGTGCATGCCTGAGGGCAACGGACCATTACATTTGCGTAATTGGGTAAATAACCTTGTAAACCGGTATTAAACAATGGTTTCGCCCGATAGCATAAGCGTTATGACAATTGCCAGGGGGAGCGCCAATTAACAGTTAAATTATCTACCGCAATGGTACTACCACTTCTTAGTTAAATAACTGTGACAAATACTAAACGCTTCAAAGTGTGATGCACCCTTTTGCAAGTTTTACGAACAATGGAAGGTGTTAAATAACAACTATTGGAAAGGAACAAACAAAGAATTCATAGTTTGAATTTTTTATTGCGTTAATTACAGGTTCATACTAGCGAGTATCGGTACAACACATGCTTATCTTTGAACTCGTTGGTCAAAGTACAACCTTGTAGTAACTTTCTGTCAAATAAATTAAGCATTTAAAATTATTTAAAATGCATAGCAAACATGTATAACTGTAATTTATACTTTACAGCATGGTATTTTACAAGCGCGTGCTATTACCGGTAGTCGTTGATACAATTGAAGCTATTTTCGGACACTTCAATTTTCGACTCTAAGTTTTCGGACACCTGTATTTTGTGAATATTTTGCGTATCTAAGTTTTCGGACACGAACAAAATTAATTATTTTTAAGTGTCCGTAAACATAGAGTAATTACGGTACACTATATTTTTAACCTTGTTATGGGAAAAAGGGGTTTAATGCATGTGCGTAAAGTGTCGTCCAAGATAAGCCTGTGCAGTCCGCGCATTCTAATCTGGGACCACACTCTCCGCCAATACTAGATTGTTGCTAAGCCAATACTTCATTGAAACGAAATATGCAATACAAGCGGAAAGTGACGTCCAAATTAGACTGTACACATATACCGGCTAAACTTAAACGACACTTTAAGCACATGCATTAAAACGTGTTTTCACATAGAGAGGCTAATATATAAATATACAAAAATGTACAATATCCCAGAGCGACGATAAAATAAGGCTAATGGGCCGTGCTTTGTGAAAAGGGGGTTTAATCCGCAGATACTTATCAGGGACGACATTTTCCGCTTGTATTGTATTTTTCGTTTAAAGATAGTCTCTTCTTTGCAAAAATCCAGTTTAGGCGGAAAGTGTCGTCCCTGATTAGCCTGTGCGGACTGCACAGGCTTATCTTGGACGACAATTTACGCACTTGCATTTATCCCCGTTTTCCAAGATCGATGCCCATTTAATATATTTCTGATGACATTTCATTTAGTTTTAAAATGTCAAAATTGGACCTCGCTTTGTGTGTAAATTTTCGTCTAGATATTTTCTTTACTAACTGATTTGGTGAATGGCTCTTAAAGTAAATGAATTACACTTAAAGTAAATGAATTACACTTAAAGTAAATGAATTACACTTAAAGTAAATGAATTACACTTAAAGTAAATGAATTACACTTAAAGTAAATGAATTACACTTAAAGTAAATGAATTACACTTAAAGTAAATGAATTAACATAAAATGTAATATTATAATTATTTATTACATTCGTATTTGTAAAAAAACAAACGTCAACTCGTTTATTTACCGCTAATATAGTAGAGTAGTATTGTAAATATAATGTATTTACAAAATGTAAAAAGTTAATGCCCAAATTAATGCACTCTTAATACTCGTCCCTGATTTCCTTTAATTGCATTTGCTAAGTAATTACATGTAGGTCTATTAAGTGTATGAACACAGCAACACTCGCAAATACGACGAGCATCATTATTGTACAATTCAGATGTCATTTTTTTCATACAAATATATACATTGTTACAAATCGAAAAAGTCAAATTACCTTTTTATAAAAATCCTTTAAATATATGAATAACATATGTTATCTATTATCAATGAATGTTTGGTTCGGTCAATATATACTAAAATTCATTCTCATCAAAACTCTGACGTGTTTTCTAATGGCCCACAAACATGGCTTTTCAACAAAAACGCTAGTCGTGTAACGTCCGATATACGCTAGTCGTGTAACGTCCGATATACGCAAGTCGTGTAACGTCCGATATACGCTAGTCGTGTAACGTCCGATATACGCTAGACGTGTAACGTCCGATATACGCTAGTCGTATAACGTCCGATATACGATAGTCGTGTAACGTCCGATATACGCTAGTCGTGTAACGTCCGATATACGCTAGTCGTGTAAGTTCCATATACGCTTATACATAGAACTGAGCCTCGCTCTGGGAAAACGTGGCTTAATGCATTTGCATTAATCCAATTAATTGCTCATTCATGTTATTTAATAATGTAATATTGATACGAATGGATTCTATGAAAATACATTGTGACGTCATTATTAAGTAACTACGGCCTTATTTCGTTTTCATTTTCAATTCTCTGTTCAGCTATGAAAGTCAGTTTGGACAGGCCGATGAAGGTAAATAACTTCCTTACCACTCTTAACATAACGCTTATTGCAAATAGAAATCTTAAGAAGATGGAGGCTCGTGCTTGGGAGGCCATCAAGAAAATCACAACTGCGTCGTCTAACAAGGCTGCCATTGGTGCTTATGAGAAAGAAATGGAGTAAGGGTAAAAACTAACTTTTAATACAATGTTATTGACTATTCTGGTGCCAAATTTTAGTATTTTTTTCTCATCAACTGTCTTCTTATTTCCTATTCCAGATGAACATGAAACATATTAATAATAACTGTTTTATTAAAAGCACTGTGTTCATAGTTTGGTAAAATTACATTTTTAAAAAGACTTTTTGTTAGAACCCCAGGGCAGGCACACTATTAAAAATATTTGTGATTGTTATTATAAATATTAAAAGCTATTCCAAATATTACATTTTTTTTCAAATAATTTCATTACTTTTAGTAATAAATCTTATAAAGGAGCATAGGTATATTACAATTCTGAGCTATTCATATAAATGTTGAATTCTTTTCACAAGCGATAATTTTGAGTCCAATGACTTGTCAATATGTAATGTGCTTGTTTGCCGGTTTTTAAAAATCGTATCCTGGACAGTCACTCAAACAGGTAGATCAAGTGAACGTGTTCTCAAGGCAACCTGCAACGCCCACAGTGCTCCTGATGATGTTGAAGCACTGGGATCTTTGCTTTACCATGTCAAATTACTGACAATATGGCCCACATCTTTACTGTTACTGCAATCCATAATTCAGTTTATTTAAGTCATGAAAAGCCTTAAAGGCAAAGAACATTAGATTGTTAGACGTGCTGTTGCATAGAGGAACTCTTAAGCGATCAACAGCTGAAAACATTGCGGGATATTGACTGGCCTTGTTTCATTTGAAAGCCATATTTTTCTAGTTCCGGAGAGGATGACTTTAGGGATACTTTCATTGCTAAAAACAATGAGGGACTACCAAAAGTCACAAACGCAAAACAATATTTTATCTGAAGTGGTCACTAAAATCGGTCCGTTTTTCAGTGACGAAAAGTGACGGAACGAGATAATATGGCTTTCAAATGACACGCGGCCAGTCAAAATCACGCAATGGCTTTATACTGATACTAAATTATGTACATCTAGTTGTCATTAATCTGGCTGTTTTTATTAAAATATAAGTTATATATTATTGTGCTACATGTTTAAAGAAACATTATAACTTATACATCTTTATGCTACGTAAAATTCGGACAACTTTGACATTTTGTGGTGAACTGCGCCTGTATTCATATGTTGCCTTTTGGCTTTAGGTGACCTTAAGATTGTATAATTAGCTCGGCTGTTTTCGGAGAAAACTCCGAGGTATTGTCATAGCCTCTTCGTCGTCCGCCGTCCGCCGTCCGACGTCCGCCGTCGTGCTTAAACCTTTACGTTGGCTCTAAAATTAAAGTGCTTCCACCTACAACTTTGAAACTTCATATGTACATGCACCTTGATGAGTTCTACACGCCACACCCATGTTTGGGTCACTAGCTCAAAGGTCAAGGTCACTGTGCCCTCTAATATAAAACTTTAACTTTGCCTCTAACATCACAGTACTTCCACCTACAACTTTGAAACTTCATATGTAGATGCACCTTGAAGAGTTCTACACGCCGCACTCATTTTGGGTCACTAGGTCAAAGGTCAAGGTCACTGTGACCTATAAAAAAATAATTCTGACAAGCTTTCGCAGCCGAGCGTGGCACCCGTTAAGCGGTGCTCTTGTTAATGTATTATTATATCAATATTAATTCAAAGTTAGCTAAATTTCTTCACATGTCATGGTTTATAACTATAGCTTTTGTTTTTATTATGCCCCTGAAATATATGTGTGAGAGAGTGGGGGGGGATACGTAAACATATTAAAGCCTTCTTTGTTCCACTATCCTAGCAACCACCTAGTTACTAATAAAGGCGCTATAGAGCGCGAAGCGCGATAAGTATTATTAATTGAAATAATGAGTCTTGATAAAAGAAGCAGCCGCTTATCTATGAGTAGCACCATCACAACACCCCAGTCTCATTACTATCAAGTCCTCATACAGGGTTTTTTAAGAACCACATATAGAAGGCCGCAGGCCTGACCCGTATCTTGTCAGTGGTATGGTGCCTTTGGTATGGACCTTTAACCCCGTTCACTATCCAGCGTTTAAACTTCCGGGTTTACATTTAAACCGACCATTAATAGCTTATTAATATCTTAGCTAGAAGGTGATTTTTCAAGCAGTTTCGCAGTGAAGTGGTTACACGCTCGTTTCACATGTGAGAGGCCCAAGGTTCGAGCACCAGTATAATCAAATTATTTTATTTGTGTTCTATGTTAACTTTTTGTTTTGATGTAGACATTTTAGTTTAAATACATATGCTGTTTTATTGTAACCATTTTTTGTTTTTATTCTGCCCATGAAATATATGTGTGAAAGGGTGAAGGGGGGGGGGGTACGTTAACACATTAAAACTTTTACAGTGTGTTCATATTAATGAGTACTCAACCCCTATCGTACATGAGCAACGTAAGTATAAGTTCAGAATCATCTCCCCTTGAAGTTGAGAAAAATATGAAATTACTCTTACAAGATGAAGCAGATTTTTTAAAACCGACACAGTTCAGTTCCATTAATGAAAACTGCACACGGATGCCAGTAAAAAAAAGAAACCAATGTAAATAAAAGGAACTATGAAATATTTGGGGGTTACAACACAAAATCATATATAATGGTAATTTGGGGTTATAACACAATATTATAGATAATGGTTATTTGGGAGTTATAAAACACACTTATAGATAATGGTTATACCAGTATCTTTTCTATTTTGTTTAATCGGCCAATATATTAATATTTACAGTAGAAAAAATCGTTCCATGAAACTTCATTGAGTGCCTTTTACACTGAAATTCCTGACTCCCTTTGCTGCTTTGCATCAATACTTATCTTGTAATTATATTGTAATACACTTAATATTGATATGTCATGGTATATAGTCAGAGGTCATTGTGTCAAAGATAATATATCAATTCAGAAAGCGTGTTTAAGTGCGCAAAGACATACATGTTTGTGCGTATCAATTAATTTCCAAATTATTATAGGTTATACAAACAAATATACATAAACTTTACTACATGCCATCGATTATTATTCTGCTAAGATAATATGCAGTGAAATTATTTTTTATAAGACCCCCGAGCACAGTTTTAAAGTTTATAATGTATATGAGTTGATGGGATTCAGTCCTTTTGACTCGTACTATTGCACTTTTTATTTGTGAGCGTTAGCTCACACATAATGCAGAGGCAAATTTGCAAGTCAGTCTGCGTTAAGTACGCTAGGAACCATAACCCGTGACTGCCTGTGTGGATAACTGCAGTTAAATTAAGCAGACGACGAATGCTAGGAGCGTCTGCTCTAACCATCGCATCTGCCTGTTTATACTTCCCACTGGTACACTGCATAGTGTGTATGTATTCAAAAGTATTTAACAGCTTGTAAGACAGCGTTTGCCAGTCTAGTGTTTATCATTGAAAACTGTAAATTTTGGCTGATTTCAGGAAAAACGGGGCTTAATGCATGCCAAATAAGATTAGCCTGTGCACACTGATTAGCTGTATCAATGATTTGAGAAAAAACCCAACACATATCGACCTGTGCTTTTAGACAAACTCTTTAAAAATTTGAATGGGTTGAAGTCATTTCAAACTTGCGATATAAAAAGCTATAACATAATTTTGAAAACTGAGTTGCGTCTAAGATTATACAACAGCGAACAAATTCAGTGCGTTCAGCGCTTTGATTATAATTGCCACAGTAATTAGGAAATACAGGATTTTATGAATATTTAATATTCTGACTGTAGGCGTATGAATTACATTGAATGAAGATTTTTTAGTTTATGTTGGTTGTCGATTGTTTGATTAATGTTATCTGATAGTTGTGATCTACTTATCAACGGTTTGAAATCAACTAGTTGATTTTTTTACATTACATAGTATAACTAACCGGCATAAATAAGATGGAGTTACGCATACGATGTTTAGTACATGTATGGTTAAATTATAAATGGTTGATTGGATCATCTAATTAAATTTATCGCATGTGTCATTCCATATAATAATCTGATATTAGCGTGTCCTATTTTGTAACATCTGCCACATAATCTATCGGCTGCGGAAATTCACAGATAATCGAAAACAAAGCTTGATGCGTTAAAGCAAAAACTTGGCAGGGTTAAGATGTTTTTACATTTTAATTCAGCGCAGTGGAAATTCGGTATAGATGAAAGCGGTAATAGCTACATAACTCATCTAGAAACAGCAAACGTGAGAGAAAAACACTGGATTTGTTTCGTGTACAACTATATACAATGTGGATTGAACATGTTTTTTTAAATATAAAAACGCATTCAAAATGCAAATTTGTCAGTCTATATCTATATAAATTGGTCTACACATGTAAGCGTATCTGCTGCAAAATGAATAATAGTTATTGTAAAGGCAAATAGTCTGAATTGAATACCATTTCCATTTAATATAAAACATTAGTGTTGAATTGTTAATTGACATGCATTATACATCCACTTACTAGACAGTATGCATGAGGACATAATGGTTAAGTAAATGGTGGGGGCGGGGGAGTAATTATATCGCCTGCTATTGAAGTCGCTGTCATCACTCATAACATTTATTATCAACTTATTTAAAAAAAAACGAACAGCAACCTGAAAAATGTTTTATTGCTTTTATGTGCATACTTTAATCGTGCATTCACCATGGTTCTAAGGGCTAAAGTCACATTGCCAGAGATCGCACAGTCTTCGAGGTTGTTTGCGGTATTATCTTAGTTGTCACAGGAGTTGCGCTAGTCGTTTTTGTGGGCGTTCTGATAGTGGATGTTGTTTCTTGTGAAATGACTTGTATCGGCGTTAATGTTGTGTTTGCTGGTGTTGTTGAAATGGTTGGCTGTTGCGTTGTTGATTTTCCTGTAATAGTTTTGGCTGTTGTTTGCCACGTTGATTTCGTAGTTATGGACGTAATTGTTGTTGGTCGTTATTGTTTACGCAGGTGTTTAGTTGTCAATGGTGTAGTTGTTGTAACGACTAAAATTAGAATTAGAGTCACTCAACGATTGGTAAATATATAGAGCATATGTGTTGGAGTCGGTGGAATATCGATTTCAATTAACGAATTATCATTGACAAAATATTTTATTTATCATCACGATTGAATTAAAATCGATATTGCATCGGATTATCTTTATTGTATGCTTACAAATGAAATTTTGTATTTCTGCCTTCCCTGACAATCTAATCCCCTGTTGGGCGCCCCGAAATTTCATAACATGCATGTTCAAAGGAGGGTTATCTGTATGTTGTTATAAACAATCAATGTAGAGTAGCCGCCCTTGGTAACATTCGGGGTCACAATTTGAAAACCAAACATATCCAAAAATAGTTTCGGTAAAACAATGAAAATCATCAATAATTTTCACTGTTTATGTTAATTGTTTGAAACAATAAAATACTCGTTTTAATTATCTAGTGTTTCTCTATAAACCACAGAAAAGCTTAAAAAAAAGATGCTAACATATATTATATGTTATAGTTATATAGTATATTATCTCAAGCCACTAACCATACTACCGAGGTTTAATCTCATTTTTAAGTAAACCTCGAAGACAGTACCTGCTACATATATATTTAGTCTTATTCATTACCACTCAAACATGCGAACAACGTTACCAATTTAATTACACTATGGGTTACAACAAAAATGTCACCTTCTTAGCAAGACTATTCAAATACATCTACATCTTCAGAAGGCGTCTGCTGTTACCACACGCATGTATTCAAAAGAGGTTAACGTACTTGATCCCTGACATATCAAGCATCCATTCGGATCTATGTGGCAATCTGCCATCGGCATGCTGGCGGGTGGACAGCTGTTTGTATAGGAAATCGGTCGGTTATGGTTTCCTATTAAAAAAGGATTTTTGTGTAAAACTATGTGTAACGCTGCCTGGTTCCATTCAGCGGACTTTGTATGCAAGCTAATGTTTGTATCCGGTGTTTCGTCATTTATTTTGAACCTCGTATATAGATCATTTCACAAAATGCGAACATTGCCAGTCAATTGACATCGCATAGCTCTATTGGAATAACAAGCAAATGATCTGCATAAATTTAACAAAGATGGGTAGGCTTTGTATTCGTTTCGTATTAATTATTTTTTGAGATGTTATGCTTATGTTTTAAAGAAAATTAAATCAATATCAATCTTATCGGCATATGACACACACCGATGTAAGACCATTACAAAACATGTATCGATATATGGATTAAAATCATTGCGTTTCAGTTAAAAAAAACACTGTGTAATTATTCATTTTAGCTAAGCCGAATTCTTTACAAGCAATCATTCGTCTTTCTACCTGCGCTGGAGCATATAGCGCAATTACTGGCATCATATGTTATCTTCGTGGCATCAGGACAGGACGGTAATGGGGGACAAAATGCAAAGATACACCAAAGAGTTGAACGCTAAAAAACTGCGACTTACTATCAAGTTTATATGCACGGCACTATCTATTGTCACACTTTCTCAATTATTGGTTCTTCATTAACAGTTACGGCAATGTTAACAGTTTTACGTTTGCGCACCACAAGCCTTTGCCTATCGCTGAAGTACAAAAACACAATAATTCAAATAATTTTACAAAAGAGCACAGTTTATCATAATTAAGAATATTATTAGGCGGAAATCGTACAAGCATGGAGTATATGAAATACAGTATTTACTAATTAAGGGCAATATGGATTGACGTCTGCCTTTGACCTGCATTTACGACTTTTTTACTTTTGAATATGTTGTGTACGTTTTGTATTGTATTGTACAGGCAATGGCTACGTGATTCAAGAAAACGAATGGCGGCTAATCACACAACTTGCTCTCCTGATAATGTAAATGTCTTATTTTGTTATTCACAAACCAAAGACTTTGTAGACTAAGGAATACTTATTATAATAAATCAACTTGTTAATCAATTAATATGTTATGTATGTTAACAGGATCATGGTTTCCTGCGGAATATGATCCACTTCCGTGTGTGGACGAAGAAATACTGGGCGCAGTGGTCACGAAAAGGCTGCTGGTCGCAGAACCTACAAATAAGTATTCACCTTTTTATAAACAACCCATTTGAAATATAATTACTGATGTCATTGTTAGAATCTCATAAATGTATCTGTATCACAAATAATGTTATACAAATGTTTGCTAGATTTTACTTCTATTACAATTTCTGTAAATCTTACGTACACACTTTGTTACGCTATTAATTAGACATTTGCTTAATAATTCCGAAACCATCTGTGTAGAAGGTTCCATTTACAATATATGTACATTTAGAAGAAAATACACACTATTCATTTATCAACAAAACAATGGAGTTTGATTCAGACATATTACATACTAAACACTGCGAATAAAGTCCTATATGCAAAACTTTAAAGCATATAAAACACACACGTCAGCATAGCTTACATAATCATGCAAGGCCATTACCAATATGCTCGAACATAGTACGTACCTGCAGCTGTTTGGCAGGAGGCCGGGCAGGGATAACAACCATTTACGTACTGAGGACATTCGCAGAACGGGTTAAAGTTGGCACAGGAACGGCGGGCTGGTCGGGCGTCTAAGACATTAGTTGTATTTTTACGTGCACTTGTGTTATCTTTTACAGTAATATAGATAATACAAGTAATACTATTGGGCAATACAGTATGGCCATTTAATGTACCAACTGTGTCGCAACAAAGGCTCACGACCGCTTTGTACATCTTCGAACAAAGATCGTCTATGTTATTTTATAATCACTATGTTGCTTGAGTAAATGCCACATTGTAAATACGTTTGAATGTATATGCCGTGAAGCATTCGTTATATTCACTTATGTAATAAAGAGAAAGCCTATTCCTATTCGTAAAATATCGGAATCCCTAACATTTGAACTATAACCGTAATAGACACTTGTGTTACATATCAGTATGTAAACACATCAACGATTGATTTGAACTGGTGCCAACGCATATACCCGTTCAATACAAATATTGGTAAACAAAACAAGTTCAAATGCAAATGAAAAGCCAAGAATATAATCGACATAGAACGCACCCGACAATACAAATGAAGATCGAAAAAATCGTTAAAGCAAGACATACAATGCATTGCGTTGTAATTATAATGTAATTATGCCATTGTGACGCCATGGTTTTACAGTCGTTCAAAGAAACATCATTACGGTACTTTAGTCACAACACAATACCCAACAATAAATACACTTAAGTCAGGCTATAAGGACAGTTAATCATTAATTAACAATATGTACGTTATATGAAGCATTAAGTGTGAATTTGTAATATAGCTTGTAATATCCTTGAAAGTATGCCAAAATAAAAGAAATAAACGACACATCCTGTTTTCATATTTAATGACTTTAAAAGAAATCAAGCTCTTTTTTATACAAACATATACAAATTGGTTTCTTTTAATTCTTTTCTGCAGAATTATTATTAATGTTAAGCTATTAAAGAAACTTAGTATAGTAGTACCGATATTTAACAAATTATGAAGATATGTAAGCTATGGAGCAAAAACACACAATTATGACATTAACCGATAATAACACTTATTAAAAATGACCTCCTCGATAGCAGTATGTCCTTTTATCACCTTTCAGGTGACGTAATCGTTTGAAGTAAAAAAGTCGATTTAAAATGGCTCCATATGCAACGGTTTAAGGATATATACATGGACTATTATATTAAATATTTTTTAAGCAACTAATAGATAGTTGTAGTGTTGACTGTTTTATTTTCTGTATGAATTTTTATTGTGTGGTCATCACATCATATAATATGTTATTGTTAGTTCATCAAATCATTTTAAAACATATAATATGAGCATATGTTGACCACAGTAACAGTCTAATTGGAAAAGTTATGCTGCGATATTAATAATACTACCTTTACTAATGCGTTCGTGGTTTGTGAACATAGCTGGATCAAGTGCGAGTAAGGGTCAGGAAGAGTTAACAAATATGACACCTTTATGATGAAAATATTAACTCACAAGTCCCATCATTCATTTCCAGTGAGTTGCCGGACAGGCAAATGTTAATCACCGATTTAACTAAAGTAAGTCAGAACATATGTTAGTTATCGGTTGTATGATTGCGAGGCGGCTGTTATGCAATATCACGCTCAGATAATCCAAAATACATGACACAGCTCGGCCTTCGAGAAAGGTAAGGTCCGATACCGTTTTTATTGAAAATATTGCGCATGTTTTTAAGTGTATCAGAAAAACGTTTTGACTATATTTAATGACCGGATATAAAATATACAATACAGTTTATATTACGTATTGCTGTAGAAATACAAGACGCATCGTTTTTCGCTAGTTATTTCAAATGATAAATTATTGCTGACAAACAAGAAGGTGTGTCACAAGCGTCCCTGTTTATCTTATGTTAAGCTTTTTTACATATCTCGAGTTAAGGCCAGTTCCACGTATTGCTTCGTGTTGCCACTATGATTAAGGACAAAGTCGTTGATTGTCTCGCCTAGTATCAGATAATGTTCATGTCATGATAATCCTACGTCTCAGATGATATGATATCAATAAGTGTTGCGTCTGCTTCACAATTAAGTTTGTTGTCGCTTATTTATCGAATAGGTCGAAAACATACGAGTATGGGGACGATTTCATAGTAATTGAACTATCTTTCACATCCCATACGGATTAAATGCACCTTATTTATAACAATGTGATATTGTTGCACGTGTAGTATCGTACATGTTGATAGTATTCAATAAACGCATCGTATAGCTAAAAAATGATTTACATTTAAAATCGGTACTGTTATATAGTTATTTCGTGGTCAACACAGTTGCATTAAACAGTTTGAAATGTTAACAGTCGGTATGTTTGTGTTGTTTTGTTTTGCCTTGATTAAACAAAAGAATCGGATTGACGAGTATTGTTTGTCTCTTGTAAACACCGTGATTTGTAATTGATTGTAATATGAATTAATTGCATTAAATAGGGACATGAAACGAGACACCTTCTTAGTATGCAATACTTTATAATTATACCAAAGTTTTCCTCCATGTTTATGAAGATACCTTATACATGAAGGCGGTCTCTTCCCTTTTTGTCACGATGACGTATACATATTGTTCATGTTGCCATCAATTTCGAAATTACAAGATATCACTTTACTGATGACAACAAATAAAGCGATTGTGTGACCGCGATATGATGTTCACCGTAATCTGACTGTTATTTGACTAGTTTTAAAAGGCGCGTCTGTATTCAACATTACAATTGCGTAAAATAGCATATATCTTCTGTACTGTCTTCTCAAATGATGACGTTGATTTTTATTCTGAAACTTTGTAAGGAAATTGATGTTATTACATATACAAACATGTATTGTTGTGCACCTTTATACAATATTTATTCAAATTGTTGCAATAAGGTATGCAATATTGAAAATGATGTTTTAAATTATACATACATACAAAAGTAAAACGTCTGCGGCAATATCAGGAGTAAAGCCTTACTGCCGTTATTTGTGAACTTGTATCACAATTGTTTGTCATGACGACACAAAGCCCCCAAGGAAGTACATTTTAACCGATGAAATTAGCTACACGAGAAATACCACTAAAATGTGTATCGATTGCCTTTGAAACCAACCCCATGTCATAGATTATGTGTATTGTCCCTCACACATATTTAAACATAGGTCCGAAGTTTTAAACTTTCCATTTGCATGGTATTAATTGCTATGAAAAACATGTCTTCATACGTTAACTTCTATATACTAGTACAACTAGAAATAATAAGTTTAAAAGGTTTATTTTATGTTAACAGTATGTTTTTGAATCAATACGATAAAACTGACGTATGTCATGTCAACATGGCAGGCTAAGAGGAAAAACGTAAAGTAAAATTTAATATATTTGTATTTGTTTTTCTACAAAGTATCGATGTAGAGATTCGCCCATTAAGGTAAAGAGCCAATAAATTTGTTACACAACAGTCCTCTATACCATATTTTGAAAAATGAATAAACCAACTAGCTTCACAAACCAACGGGGACCCACAATGGAAAAAGTAAAACTCCTGAAACAGTATCTTTAAAGTAGCTTGTAATATACGAAATAATAGGAAATACATCACACAATACAGTTGTAATACACGAAAAAAGAAATACATCACACAATAAAGTTGCAAACGGTCTATTGCCAACAATTTTGGAGGTTTAACTTCTTAAATGCCACAATAATACAATAATCACACCTCAAATAACAGCATTGCATTTGCAATATGCATCCGTCCGCATGTAGATACTTATGAACGTACATTTGTCCGTAAATTCCTGTGCTTCTCAGCGGATCACGCTTTAAACTTCCACAAATAAAAGATCTAGATGATCGGAAAGGAAGGAAGTTTGGCTGAAGCGAACTTTTGCAAAATTGTTGTCATTTGTCTGTTTTTCACCTTTAAGTATTTTAATCCTAAATTGTACTGCTTTCTAGTGCTGCAACAATATACCGGTTTATCGGTATATATCGCAATCCGCAATTCGCATATTGTATTGTGATACGATTTTCATCATACCGGTACGAACATTTTACAAAAATTCATTCAAATTTCGTCCAGAAAAGCCATTCGAAATAATGATAACAAGGTGAACAAAACAAAGCAGTGTAAAAAAAAAATCCGTAAAAATAGCATTCTGAGATTATACAGAGTAGCGTTGTTACATCGGAGCATTCGTTCGATGCTTTTGAACAGATTATCGTTGAATTATTGCGCACAGCTGTAAATGTTTCGTTTGATTCTGAATTGAGCATTATTAAATTTGTAATCCGAATTTCGGAAATACGCTTCCAAATTTTAATGCTAATGCGACAATAAAAAATTCTAGCGTCAAATAAAAAGTTCTTTATCCTTTGTCTCAATAAAAAGCGCGCGAAAATTATACAGACATGTAGAACGTTGCATGGAAAGTATGGGTGTATTTTGTGTTGTATAAAAACGGGAACATCACGTCAGGTGAATTACGCGTGTTAAGTGGAAAAAAACGCCCCGGTTGGACGTTATTTCATCACATCTTAAATAGTAACGAATGCCAAAATGTATTTGATACTTAAGAAAATTTGCGAATGTTTGTGTTTCTTGTTATTCTTGAGCACATTTATAGTAAATATATACCATAATTTGCTTTAAAACTGGAATATACGGGATTATTGGATAATTGGCAAGTTATAAATTTGGTACAAGTTAGCAATATATTGCGATATATTGCAATACAGGTTTTTGAACTGACAATATATTGCAATACGGTGTTTGGCGTATTGTTGCAGCACTACTGCTTTCATCTCTTATTTATGTGGAAATCACTAGAACGTTCACAGTTTAATGACAGTATCACTTGTAATTCAGTATTTACAGCACTTTCATTAAGTATCATCCTTCTTATGAAGATGTGCCTGATATCAGGTCTCAGTAATCAATGTGAAGCGCATGCGCATACACAATGGTACATTCATACACGCGTGTAAAAATTCGAAACGTGTTGATAGCATTAATATTGGGGTGGAAAACGTAATATTTCGAAATATGTTTGTTCTGATTGTTGAGTTATTGATATTCACTCATTAAAGGGATCTTTTCACGTTTTGGTAAATTGACAAAATTGAAAAAAGTTGGTTCAGATTCGCAAATTTTCGTTTTAGTTGTGATATTTGTGAGGAAACAGTAGTACTGAACAGGTACCATGGTCTAATATAGCCATTATATGCATCTTTTGACGATTTAAAAACCTGAAAATTATACAGCGTTGCAACGCGAAACGATTGAATAATTTGGAGAATTCTGTTGTTGTCGTTTAATTTTGTGAAACTACGATGATTCCTTATATAAAGTATAAAATACATCAATCATTTATGCTTGGCAGAATGGCCGAGCGGACTAATTGGTTTTTACTAGTTTTTACTCCAGGACTCCGGGGGTCACTGGTTCGAGCCCTGCTTCGGGATACATGTTTTTTTTAATTTTTTAAATTTTATTCTTGACTTTTAACTGAAGCTTTTAGATCCAATGTTTACATTTTTCAATATAAATCATTTACTTCAAAACATGCCAAAATCTGTGAAAAGATCCCTTTAAACAGAATTGAATTGCAACTAATTGTGTTTTGTTTTCTGAATTATGGCCCGTTTCCTGTTTTTGTTCACTAAATGATATATAGTCCCCAACTTATTATGTTTTGGAATATTCTGCAGCTGCTTTGTAGATTTCTTTAAAATTGTAAACAGCTAATGTGTAGATGGAGTAAGAAAGTTTAGCTGCGGCGTTTGTTTTGTTTGGCTGTTGTCAGATTTTGTTTCACTATATTTCATATTACCCTCAATACGTTTTGCACAGGGCTGCGTGTAAACTACTTTCCAGATTTCGCTGAAACTTTAATAGCTGCAAGACCTTTCTATGCTCCAATTTTAAAGAAAAGAATTGGTGTTGCAACCATCTTTACATAAGTATTTCCATTGTCTGTTTTAATACTAAAGAACATATTCAAGGGATCTTAAAGTGTGTGTACTTCACGCTTCGACTTATTAAATGAGTTTCTTCAAACTGAAACATTTGAATAACATTAATGTCTAGACGATCGTAAAGACATTAATGGTTTTTGCAACCACTTTTGACAGAACTGTTGCCTTCTGTCTTTTCTTGACACATGTATAGTTATTATTTAGGTGCTCATTTGCATGTTTATGATAGATGTAAACACACACTCGACAGTGTTACCGTGAACCGAGTGTTTAACAAAAATATAATTGTAAAAATTATGTATTATACGCTCATTTAAAGAAGGCTTACTTTCATCACGTGACTATTTTCTATCACGACACTCAACTCATCTCGAAGGCCCATCTATTGGGTAATCTCAAGGTGACCTACTTTGTTTTGTTGCAATGTCTATTTGAACAATGAATATCCATTCAACTAAATTAACAATTAAAGAAGGTTGTTTACACAAAGCGTTTTATTCAACAGTATTCATTTGCTGAGTACACGTGCGTGTACACATGCGTCATTTATCCAGTATAAATAGTAGTTTGTTTATTTATTAGCCATAACAAGAACGTGTTCATTGTATTTAGCAAGCACGCATTACGCAATAAAAGTTTCGATGGTTTTGTTACAATATAATGATATTTGGTATATGGAAACAATAAGAAAGCTCGTATTAGTGCGCAAATACACACCAAGTGTTTCGATTACTTAAATTCGACATTAGTCTATGTATTATATACCACACTCCATACAATTTAAAAACTATATATTTATTAACATATCGCGTGACCCTTTCTATTGTGACCTAACATTACGGACCCGAAAACAGAGTAGACATTTTACATAAGCATACGTTGATTGGACAAAAACCCTATTGAAACAATATCCGGCGCATCCCTGTAAAAATGGGCTTTATAAGACTTAAATGCTCAACACCGCATTAAAACACGAACGATTTCATCAATGAAATCGTACTGTCATCGTGTCAATTGGTATTATCTGAAGGAGGTCATTTTTGACTTGTTATTACTTGAACAATGTGGACTATGGGTCAAATATTGTAATGCAGGTCGTGGTGTAAGTTAAATAAATAATGTATAAAATGGGAATCATAACTATGATGTTACTCACTTAATGTTTAGTGCTGCTAAATTGTATATGATTGATTGTATCTCCTTGTTGATTTTATCTCATTCACTGTGTGTCATACCGTATTCTAATCTGATACGGGCGTTCAGTATTGCGTAACATCTGCCCTACAATCTCTAGGAAGCGGACATTTAAAGATACTCGATAACAAAGCATGATGCGTTGAAAACAAAAACGTGCCTATGTCGAAGACAAATGAACATTAGGAAAAAAAGAATTCAGCAAACGTCAGCACATTTTTGAGAACCTCATTCTATTTGTCTCGTGTATGAGTATATACGATTTGGATTTAACCCGTGATTTAAGAAACATACAACCGCGTTCAAAAGTTGATTTGTCATGACACTTCTTTTTTGTGTTTTCTTTCACGATATGTCAACTAAAAAAATTATTCATTCACGCATGCATGTAAATGATTTCAAAATCAATAATTCTATTCTAGCTGCTCGGTCAAAATGTTAAAATAACATATAATCTCCCTTTGAATCAACACCTTAGTTTTGAATTGGTTTTTGACATTCATATTACCTATTCCTACTAGACAGTATTTATAATATACTATTTGTATCTTAAGGGTGTTATAACATTGACTTTGATTGGCATCGATGTCAATATCGAACAATTAACAATGAACTAATACAAACGAAAACAGCAATAACCGGAATGCGATAGTGTAATCTTTTATTTTGCCTAATTAAGTGATTCATGTACCAACGTATTAAGGGCTTAAGTCACATTGGCAGAGATCGCACCCGTTCGTATCTTTTATAAACTTCGGAGGGCTTCCACAGTCCAACAAACATTGCATCTGGGGACAGGCCGTTGTAACAGCGCGTATTGGGATCGTCGTGAATGTCGGAGGTGCCATAACTATTGTACTTCCGGTTGTGGCTGAGCTTCCGTGTGTTGATGTATTTCCTGGCGTTGCAGTTGAATAACCTGCAGTAATAGAAGCTGTTGTTGCTGCTGAACTACCTGAAGTAGAAGCAGCTTTTGTTGCTGCTGAACTACCTGAAGTAGTAGAAGTTATTGCGGCTGAAGTAACTGCAGTAGTAGAAGCTCTTGTTGCTGCTGAACTACCTGAAGTAGTAGCAGCTTTTGTTGCTGCTGAACTACCTGGAGTAGCAGACGTTGTTGCTGCTGAAGTAACTGTAGAAGTAGAAACTGTTGTTGCTGCTAAACTGCCTGAAGTAGTAGACGTTGTTGCTGCTGAAGAAACTCTAGTAGTAGAAACTGTTGTTGCTGCTGAACTACCTGAAGTAGTAGACGTTGTTGCTGCTGAAGTAACTGTAGTAGTAGAAGTTGTTGTTGCTGCTGAACTACCGGTAGTAGTAGATGCTTTTGTTGCTGCTATACTACCTTTAGCAGTAGTCATAGAGGTAGATGGTGTTGTTGGTGATGTTACAGAACTTGCTGAAATGGCCGACTGTTGCGTTGTTGTTTTTGCTGCAGTAATTGTGGAAGATGTCAGCGAAGTAGATTTCGTAGTTATTGGTGTAGGTGTTGTTGGTCTTGTTGTTGTTTGTTTCGTTGTTAATAGAGTAGGGGTAGTGGGTCGTGTTGTGGATTTCGTTGTTGTTGACCGAGTACTTGTTTGCGTTGTTGTTGGGGTTGTCAATGGTGTAGTTGTTGTTACGACTATAATTAAGAAATTTATTGGTAATGTATATAATTTTCGCAATTATTTTATGCCAAACTACATAACTCACCACCTATTGTTAATCCTCAGCTTTAAAAAAAGTTTACAAATATATTATAAGAATATAAAATGTCATCATATCAATTGCCACTAAGAAAGGACAAAATCCTTGTAGATTAAAACACATGTAAGACTGATTGGGATATCACAAGGAATAGCGTCTTTTAAGCAAGAATATTTCTGATGTTACCATACAAAGGGTTTGAAAAGTGGTTTATGTACTTGATCCTTGACATAGCAAGCATCCATTCCGATCTATATGGCAATCTGTCACCGGCATGCTGAAGGGTGGACAGCCGTTTGTATTGGAAATAGGTCGGCTAGGGTTTCCTGTTAATAAATGATTTTTTTGTAGAAATGGATATAACTGTGTCTAGTTTCCATTGCGTACTATTTTCATACATGCTTAAGCAATGGTTAAATTTTTGATGTTTCATTTAATGCTTGAGCTTAAATCCTCGTGTGTATATCTTAACACAACATGTAAGCAGTTAATGACATGCTTTACCTTTAAAACAATGAGTTGTCTAGTGTATACATTTTGTATACGTTATTTTTGGAGATGTTCAACTTATATTTTATATAAAAATAAAATTGATGTTCATCTTATCGTAATATGAAAAATTCTGAAGAAATGACCATTACAGAACATGTAGCAATTCATGGATTGGTATTATTGCGTGGCCATAAAGTTTTAATTTAAAATAGATTGTGTAAGTATTCATTTAAGCTAACCTGTATTCGTAAAAGCTAAAATTGCCTACATACCTGTGCTGGAGCATATAGCGCAATTGTTGTCATCATATGTTATCTTCGTGGCATCTGGGCAGGACGGTAATGGGGGACATACTGCAAAGATAAACCAAAAAATTGACCGCTGACAGAATGCGACTTTCGATAAATGAAGTCACGTCAAGATATTGTCACAAACACTGGTTCTTCATTAACGATGTTAAAATATCCGGCAATGTTAACAGTTTAACAGTTTAAGCATACTTTTATTAATTTGATATGGTATAAAAATTACAACATAAAATGAATACAATTATTCAAAGAAAAACACAACACTGACAAAAAGACTGGATCACGGTTCTGATTGTCTAGGTAGAAAGATCCCTGCCGAGCTCAATTGTGCTTAAACAGGAAAAACCACAATGAACTTAACATCTGAAAATCGATGCACGTTTTCGATATGCGAAACAACAGACTTTGCCTATCGCTGCAGTACAAAACAAAATAATAATTCACATAATTTTACAAAAGTGTAGAGTTATCATTATTACGAATATTTTATTAGGCGGAAATCGTTCAGTCATAACGTATATGACATACATTATTTATTTTTTTAGGGCAAACTCGATTGATGGGTGCCTTCGACATGCATTTAGGAACTGTTTTTATTGTAAATATGTTTTATACGTTTTGTACTGTATTGTACAGGCGAATGGTCACGTGCTTTAAGTGAACGACTAGCGGGTATTACCAAAACTTGCTCTTCTGGTATTGAAAGTGTCTTATTTTTTTATTCACAAACCAAAGATTCGGAATAATACGGAATACCAATATATCAACTTGTAAATCGATTGATATGTAATGTAAGTTACCAAGTTCATGGTTTCCCGTGGAAGATGATCCGCTTCCTTGTGCGGACGGAGAACTACTGGGCGCTGGTGTTTGTGCAGATTTGTAAGTACTTGACGATTGGGTAGGACTGGTGGGGCTGTTAGTTGAATGCGATGACGGGGTATTAGAAGGGGCTTGAGTCTGCGTGGTACCGGAAGTGCCAGATGTGCTTGGTGGATTGGTATGTATCTCGGGATTCATACCAGGATGAAAAGCAATGCTGCTGGTCGCTGAACCTACAAAGAATTAATCAGCTTTTTATCGACATCACCACTTGAAATATTTGTGTAAGCTTGTATTGTTTCATTGTCAGTTTATTAATGTTCGATTAACAAGCAGTGCTGTATCACACATGATGTAATTACAGTTTTAAAGAGATGTATCTTCTATTTCAAGTTTTGTAAACCTTACTTGCACAGTTTGGTTACGTTATCAATTAGACATTTAGAAAACAGGAGTATAAACATCTTTATGTCGGATACATACAGTAATGTTGACTAACATATAGTGCTTCTTAACAAGCACCGATTCACTCAAATTAATGTTAAGTTGCTTTAATAAAAAAGAGTTCACCCTCGACAGCTATTTAAAGATATAGATGTTGCCTATTAATTCTGATTCTATCTGTGCATAAGGTTTAAAAATGAACATTTGGAGAAGATAAACACTATTTAATTTATCAACAAATCTATGGAATTAGTTGCAGACATATTTCATAATAAAAACTGCGAATATAGCCCGATATGCACAACTTTAAAAGAATATAACACTCATGCATGGCCTTTACCAATCTGCACAAAAGCATCACATACCTGCAGCTGATGGGCAGGTGGCCGGGCATGTATAACAACCATTTTCGTACTGAGGACATCTGCAGAACGGGTTAAAGTTGGCACAAGAACGGCGGGCTGGTCTGGCGTCTTGAAAATGAATGATTGTATGTGCTCTTGCAAGTGTGATATGTTTTACAGTAATACAAGTAATACAAGTGATACTATTGTACAAGAAAATGCTGACATTTACATGAAATACGCAATTTTCCAACTGTGTCACAACAAAGAATCGCGACTGCTTTGTACATTTTCGAGAAAACAACCCCTCTATGTTAGCTTCATTTTATGATGACTATGTTGACTGAGTAAATGCAACATAGAAAATATATTTGCATGTTTATGCCGTTAAGAAAGTTAAGACATGACGAGAAGACTATGTTTGATATTGACTTATTAAATACCCTCGCAATTTTATATTTTAAGAGAAAGCCTATTTATATTTGTAAACTATAGGAAATCTTAATTTTGGAACTATTACCGTATAGAAGCGTGTGCCACATATCACTATTAAAACAAATCAATGCTTGAATGAAGCTGATGCCAACTCATAGAACCATACAATACAAAGTATTTGCCAAGAACACTTGTTCAAATGCAAATGCAAAGCCAAGAAAAAAATCAAAATATTACGAACTCGTATTTATCAATGAAGATCGAAGAAATTGTTAAAGAAATTAGTACATATAATGAATTGCGATTTAATTATAAGTTAATTACGCCATTGTTTCGCAATGGTTTACGGTCTTTCAAAGCAACATAAGTGCAGTGTGTGAGTCACAACTGAATATAAAACAATATGTACAATCAATTCAGGCTCATATGGAAGTATATCATTAATTAAAAATATAATCGTTTTATGAAGCTTAAATTGTGTCCTTACAATATAGCTTTTACTTACATATTCCTTGAAAGCACGCCAACAATAAAATATAAAGGACCAATCCTGTTTTCATGTTTAATAAGTTTCCGTTTAAAAGAAATTATACTTAATTTTATAAAAAATATTACAAATAGTTTTTTTTTGTTTCCTGTTTGTTTGCTTGTTTTGTAATAGTTAAGCTAATAAGAAACTATCTAAGTAGTAAATTATTTAACGAATGTCACAGGCATTGCTGTCTAGTCAGCCAAAACACAAAGTTATGACAATGACCGATAACAACTCGAATTAAATATGACCTCCTTGATAGCAGTCTGTCCTTTTATCAACTTTTAGGTGACTTCAATTCTTTGAAGTAAAATAATCAATGGCTATGTTTTTCAACGGTTAAAGTGAATGTACATGTACTATTGTATTCAATATTCTTAAAGCTACTCATAAATAGTTGTAACGTTGATTGTCTAAGTTTCTGTATGAAAACAACATGTCTGTAGTACTAACCTACAAATCAGTTTGGTTTGAATTTTGAATATTCGATATTAATAATATATCTTGACCTATACGTAATTGTTAAGTGAATGCATCTGGATTAAATGCGCGGTTGTGTAGTTCTTAAATCCCATTGTTATGCTCTGATTTGATTTGCAATACCCGTTCCAAGCCTTCAATTTCATTGGTATTCATTCGTGTGTGTAATTTGCGTTGCCCTTTTTTTGATGGAATGGGAAAAAGTTTTTTTCCTGAAAACACCTCGTATTCATAATAATAATTATCACAAAATTATGCATTTGAAGCCTCGATTTGTTAATTTTTTGCATGTATTTTGCACATTAAAAAACAACTTATCAAACAGAACATATTTTAGGCGTGTAATTCCAACAGATAATGCATTGATCTTTGTTAAAATTGTGTTGTACTTATTTTTTTTTCATGCGTTTCGTGTTCGGCGAAATTGTATATCGAAGATGCATTCCACAAACATGGTCATTACCATATCACCATCGACATGTTGGCTTTCCCTTATATTAAAATATGTTACTATCCTTACGTAAATGTGTCTAATTACAGAAATACCATACAAAACATCTTATCAGGGGTACGGAATTCGTGGGGTGTAAGTCCTGTAAATTCTGTTTATTACAAAATGATAAACAACGTTGGGTCGTTAACGCATTTCTCTGTATTTCGTGCAATATATAAAGACTCGAAATTATATGTCACTACTCGTATATGCATATCAATACAAAATGGTTATCCTAGTTAGATACATGTAAAGTGTTCGTTTATATATCATTATCCCCGTCGAATAAAGGTCATAAAGATCTGATTAATGTGACGCCTGTATGATAAACATAGTTACTCAAAAGTCCTACCACTTATTGCCGGCGATTTGCATCAAATGCAATTAATAAATATCGATTTAACTAAACTTGATCTTTAACCATGCAAGTAAGAACGCGCCCGCCTTAACGTTTAACTCCCGCTCCGTAGACACACGCCCAAACTGCTACCAAAAACGAGACATTACCAATATATTGAATTGGTTGATGTATGATTTGTTTGGTTGTATTTTTGGTTTTCTTTGTTTAACATTACTAGTCACTAGCTTTTGAATAAAAAATCTTAATATCATATGTGTTTGATGTGTAAGGTCCCATGGATGTTATAAGTCTTATTTTCAATGTAATAAACACGTTAATGGGATATCGGTAGTAAGATTACGCGGCAGCTGATACGCAATAAGGTTACGCCTATCCAAATACATTGCACAGCTCGACATGCGGGAAAGATACAAAGCGATACAGTTTTAAAATACAAATTGCAATTTTTATTAAGTGTATAAGACAAACAATCTCTATATTTAAAAACCCGACGCGAAACATATACTAAAGATGACATAACATACTTATTTTAGCAATATGACTTTGCTTGTATCGCTATATACCACGTATACTACATGATACATGCTCGTGCAATAATGTTTGTTAAAGCGTTCCTGCTAAACTAACGCTGACCTTATGTGTATATCTCGTGTTTCTGCGTATT
The DNA here is from genome assembly GCF_020536995.1 of Dreissena polymorpha. Lineage (NCBI taxonomy): Eukaryota > Metazoa > Mollusca > Bivalvia > Myida > Dreissenidae > Dreissena > Dreissena polymorpha. The sequence continues at coordinate 32,492 of NW_026273349.1, read as the reverse complement.
GTTATTTGTTTCGACCATAATTAAGGACAAGGTCGTTGTCTGTCTCGTATAGTATCAGTAAATGGTCGGGTCATGATAATTCTTAATCTCAGATGATATCATATCCATAATTGGTGTTTCTGTTTCACAATTATTTTCGTTGACGTGCAATTATCGGTTATGTCAAAACATGTCGGGCGACAATATCATATTTATTGAACTATGCAATTCATCGCATAAGCATATAATTCACTTAACTTTTAACACTGTGATATTGTTGTATGTGAAGCAACGCACAGTTAAATATTATTAAATAAACGCATCGTATAGTTGATATTATTATCAATATTAAAATGGGTTCTTTTATATAGTAAGTTCTTGATCAAACAGTTCAGAAGACTATTGTAGCTTGTTCACTGATTCAAATAAAATAGCCCGGTTTACGAATAGTGTCTGCCTCTTGTAATTACCGTGTCATGAAACTTATTAAAATATGAAAATGGACATAAAGGAAAAACTGGCTACGTGTGCAATACTTTATGGTAATGCCAATATGTAATTCTATCTTTAGGAAGATCCTCGCTCGACATTAAAGCGGCAGTACTTCCTTTAGTTCAAGATTCGTATCGTTAATTTTGTCATCAACTTCGAAATACATAGATGTAATATTATGTTTAAAAACTACATTAAGTGTTCATATTTATCTTGTGTAAGATAGTAACGAAACATGCATTTAAGTAAGTTGTTTTTCCGCCACTTTACTTTTGCCAAAATATAAAATATTTTGTTCATTTAAATCTGTCTAATAATTTTTTAATTCAAAAAGGGTGCTTCTCCCTTTAAACGATACAGGTGGGTTACGCCGTTTTACGCCGTAAAATAGGAAAACGTGCTTTGAATAGCAGAAGTAAATGGTCCCTTACTAGTTTTCTTATCAAGCTGGTATATCTACATAGATGTTGAATACAGTTGATGAATATCGCATGAACAGTAGTGCGACCGAAGAGATACTAACATAGTAATTTACATATACATCACACAGTTTAGTATTATAATTGACAACAGCCATCACGTCCATTAAATTATAGGTAATTTAATGTACTGTAAAGTGACCAATAAACATACAAACACAACATATTTCGTATATAAACAAACACTACACAATTAAAATGAAAAAGAAGGTATGACACCAATAAAATATTTGGTTGCGACATTTCCAATTTGTCAAATTCAATTCAAAAGTTTACTAAATAGCTGAGCGTGTTTCACTTTACTTAGGTTTACGCATTACTCCGTCTTAGACATATAATTTGTTAATGATACATAAAACAGATTTACCTTAATTTCATATAATAACTCTTTTACATGTCAACGGAAACATGGATTTCACATGATAGGGACGGAAAATTGGGCATTTCATTAAAGCGAGATTATACGATTTTTATATGTGTTGAATTGTAATATATTGATACAAATATGTTATATTAACACACAATATGCAAGATAAATGATACATTTAAGACGAATTGCATAAAATGCAGCAAATACAAATAAGCGCCCCGAGCCGAGTGTAACGAAGATAATTCGTACATATTTTCCTACAATAGCCGATGCATTCGTCTTTTTAGTAAGTGTTCGTGTGTCGTTTGATTCGATATCACTGCAGGAATTTGAAATGAACCGTTAAACTAAATTTAGATTCACATCGTACATGCATAATATACATGCTGGCAAATTTAGCTGTACAGCCCTTTTCGAATTCAGAATTAAATATCTGGCTTATTTAGCATTTTCGACACATGTTCTTTTTAACTTTTATTTTAGTTTATATTGAAATATATGTATACCACGTTTTTTTACACATTTCATATTCATTAATAAATATTTGACAAGATCGTATATACCCGCTTTAAAGGTACTTTGGGAAGTTTTTTTGTAATTGTTCATATTTGACGACCAACCATTTTGTTTGTCTCTATAAAATACCACGGGTTGAATTGTTATATGATGTTTTCAATACAAAAGAAGGAAAATGGTACTAGCATAGCATTCAGTAATAGCATCATACTGAAAATACCAATGAGATTCACTTATATTGTACTATATAAATTAAAATGTCTTATTTATCATATGATAAATTAAAAGCAGCGAATGATTTCAAATCTTATTTAATAACTGAAAGGCATGTATTTAATTAGTGTGTGTATGTATACAACGCTTTTTAACTTTACTAGAAATTGGTGTTTGAGCTGTGCTATTAATCCCCAAGCAATACACATCCAATTGAGATCTTGTGAGCTATTTCCTCTAGATTCATCAATAACCTCTGTTTGTTTCGAATAGGTCGATTAGATGATTGTCTAGATTTGTGTCTAAAACAATTACAATGTATCAATAATTTATATCGACACATTGCGCGCAATATATACGCCGTCTAAACAAAGTATTTCTTTTCATAAAACATTATTAATCAATAATGAGTTAACGTGTGTTTCATTAAAAACACAATGCAT
>NW_026273349.1:0-25000 GCF_020536995.1 Dreissena polymorpha | reverse complement strand
TGTAAACCTCTGTATCGTCAAACAACAAATGCAAGGCAAACATAGTTCGCTGCCTTTGTCAATTAAACACAACCATAAAATGACAACAATATCTTCATATTTTAAGGACACACACTAGTTTAAGTTCCATATAGACGGCGTTTGCAATCCGCATAAACAATCACACATTGCACATTCGCCTTCGTCACACATATATTAGTCAAGTAACAATTACATATTGATTACAACGTTAAGAGAAAAAGGTCTGAAATATTCGCCCGATGTATAAGCTTGTTAGGAAGACAGTTGCAGAACAAAATTATTCGCAAAACTTATCATTGAGTTGTGACCTTGATCTTTTGCTTTGAAGACTCGGATTTTACGCTGTCTGGTCATTGGGAATAAAACTCGAACATATTTTAAATCCTTCATGGCATGGTAATGTTACAGCGTGGGAACGAACACTATGAACTTCGACTGTGAATGGTGACGTTGACCTAACACAAATATGACATTTGTTAGTGGCAAAATATTTGGTAATGTGGAACAATAACCCGAGATTATACTTGAATCTTCAAATACACATACAAGTTACAAAGAAGAATCACATTATATATTGATTAACATGGATGATTACCAGATTCGTTTCTTCGTGAGGCATAGATACCGACCAAGCAATATTTAAGAAATAGAAAACCTCACTGAGGGCCCTACGGCAGAAAAGTGACCAGCCTAGCAGCCCCATATAGTATATGGACCGAAGCCTCCATATACTATTTGGGGTTGCCAAGCTGGTCACTGTTTCTTATACCGAACATTTTTGTGCAGATACATGTCAATAGAAATACAAATAAATTACACAATATACATTCCATCAATATTTATCAGTTACTTCTAATAATATGTACCTGTGTAAAACAAAATATTTTTGTAAACAAAGGAAACAGTAGTCGAAAAATCTTTGCGTTGTAAAACTTGCACAAATGTTACAAACAACTAACATTCTAGTGGGTACCATTAGATGCGCGCGCATCTTTACCGGGCACTATTCAAAATAACGGACCTGTTTAGTTTATATTCGCAAAGAAGAAACAAATTTATGTGAGGTATAATATTAACGTTTATACCAATATGCCATTATATATGTAATTATACAAAATGCAATATGTGAACTTTACATGAATGAATATATACACACATATAAAATGCAAAACAAACAATACAACCCTTAATAAAATATAATTGTTTTAAGTAAACAAATGCAGCTATGATGACACTTAAATATGTCAAATGCAGTAAAAGTGTTCATTCATTGAGCGTCTGTCGCAGAAATCATTACTGAGCCTTTTGCGTAAACGTTTAACATATGCACTGTATGAAATTCATACCTTGTAACCAAATATTTACTGCCCATAATAAAATACCCGTAATATCACACTACGCGTTATTTCATAAACCTGTCAAAGGTACGTGTTCACAGTGTTTCGTTGTTTTGCAAACATTATTTCTATTTACCCTCATAAATACACTGTTTTGAACGGTCTTTTATAATTAAAAGAACAATCTACCTACACAATTTTTAAAATGAAATATTGTCGTCTTTACATTTGTACCCGCGACATAGACGAGCAAAAACTTCTACACGACCACTGCGCCACGCACGCCCATCAATGAAAAGTACACGTTATATTAGTAATACAAGCATATTTTGAAACAAATATTCATTAATGATTCTATGATTCTAACATTTGTCTAAGTATGAAGGGTATGACGTATATATATTAATTTTGCATACATGATATTTTTAATGTCATTTTTCAAAGCCCTCACCAAGACACTTTAGTAAACCATGTCACAAAGAAACAAACATCACACTTTATCACTCTAATGTAAATATTCAGCATTACTAATAATGTTACAAAGATAAGTTTATTTGAATTTTTAAACATTAAAATATCGACCATGAATTTAGCATACCTTTTTATTTGAGTTTTAAGTAATATGAAAACTAAGATACAATCACAAGTTACATTGTTTTTAATTTCTTCATTCAAACATGGTATATAGAATACCAGTTCAATGTAATGATTATGTTATTAAGCAACCTAGTAGCCATATTAAAAGTGATCAATTTGTTAAAAAATAATTATTATTCACATTGAAATGTCTTTGCCTTGCGAATGTAAATGACCATGTGGCTTAAATATTAAATGATACACATGCTATACTAAATGTGTTTGTAAGCATAAGAATATGAATATTTATATAAGCCAATCGTTGGCGATTTAGTTGTACAGTTGTATTTCGTATGTTTCAATTGGTCCTGATTACTAGCCTGGTCCTCTTCAGTCCCATGTACAGTGTCCGCTAGTTTCTGGAAATAACATGGCATTCCCGCTCAAAAATCTCTTGTTCCAACAGGTCCATAAGACGATTTCTTGGATTAGTATCTGGATTCTAAAATATTCAAAGGCATGTTTCGTCGATGCTATTTAACATTAAGGGGGACACTATTTTAATTTGTTAGTGCACCTAAATCATGAATTAATTTATGATTTTTCTATCAAAGCTTAGTTCATTTCACACATACAGTATTAATGTGTTGTATTGTTGCATTATTCAACTCAACATTGAAGTATTATTTTAGATGAACACATAGATATACATATGACCAGTAATTGCGTTCAATATAATATCAATTGAACAAAAATAACACATATGGAGCTCACCATCAAAGAGGACAAACGACACTTTGAAGTTTGACAAGAGTTTCATCATTCTTCTACGAGACATGATGTCTTTGAATTTTTCTTTGAACGACTCTCCCATTCCCAGTTTCGTGGCTGCGCTGATGCCAGCGTATCCTTTCACAATTGTTTGGACGCTTTGCATCGGGGTACAATATTCAGCGATGAAACAACCTTGAATTTGACATAAATAAATACAAAGACCAAAAATAAAGTATTTCGATGTTAATTATTTCAGGCTTTGTATATAAGTGTTATAAACGGTTTTTATACTGTATGTTTCGTTCAGTTAATAGTCGAATTTTACCAGTGGATATAGACAGTGGCGAATTAAATGCGAATATACAAATAGAGGACAATAAATGTCGTTGCTCAAGTACAAACAAAAACAAGTTTAGATAACAAAGTTCCATTTTATCTAAAATAAAATCACAAAAAAACCTAAATTACAAAAACGTGTATCAGTTATATATGTACACTTTAATCCTATTCGAAACTTAATAATACACTAAAATGTATTCGCTCAAACCGCATATCAATAGATGGTACAGACGAACAAGCTATTTTTTCTCGTCAGAAAAAAAGAAGTAGTGGACAAACATTGCCATTTTATTGAAACCAATGACGGCATGACGCAAACTGAAAATTGAAAAGAAAATTTCAAAAGAAAAATTATATTGCCTTTGACAAAAAAATGTTCACAGATGATTTCTGGTCGCATAATATATTTACCAATTAAAAAATAGAACACTTTAAATAAACAAACCAAAGAGCAAACGAAGTGTTTAGCTACAAATTTACGTATGTTAAAGACCGATATAACGAAATATAATATAATGGGTGCTTTTTGCAACGCATACCTGGTAAAGAATGTACAAATCTTATTTGGACACGTGTAATCAAAAGACGATTAATTACATATGTTGAAAACGTGCCTTTGGAATAATTATTAGAATTTAATTTAAAAAGGGTGTTTTTGAATGTTGTATAACAATAACGAGTGTGGTATATTATTACAGGCGGTAAAGACAACATTTGCTTTTTTGGAATCAAGACCAATACATTGTACTATTAATTATTCAATACACAACTGGACGGTATTTTGTGAAATGGATTTTGTGTAACGTTATTTTTGCCCGATGTGCTTGATATGTTAACAATCGATAATTAATTGACTAGTGTATTGTATTGTATTGCTTACGTTGCCAGTTTCGTCTGAATCATTCATAATATTCTCACATTATGTGACGCAATGGCGCACTGCACACTGTTAACACAATATTTATTAAATATGAAATTAAATAATCACTACATTACATCGACATAATTGAAACTTACTGCTATGATAAATTACCTGCTTGCCTGGATTTGACTCGTCAGTGTATCTGAACATATGCAAATCAAATGGTCTGCCTATCTGTCCACCAAGGCTATTCGTCGTAACCTTTATCTGACCGCTGTTAGTTATTTCACGCCGCCCATCGCTGAAACAATATTTGCATAACTATCATTGATGTATTGAAAGATAAATAAACAGACGTTTGGTCCTTCTTCTATATGCTTACAATACAGTGCAATAGAATACAAAAAACGTGACAGGTATATATATAACTAAAATATTTTAAAAGATAATATAGTAAACTTTTACTTTATTTATAAAACAATTGTACCTTTTGTTTGCAACCAAGTCTAGTGTGTCATCCATATCGCACGACTTGGCCCATACCACTATTAGTTTCCGGATTCAGCCGCAGTTGAGGTTGCTGTTCGTTAGGTGGTCTTGAATTGCTTGATAAATACCTATACAAACATAGCATTTTGTATTTCTGTATTTTATAACTATTGGGTTTAATTATATTACGGTACCAACAGTTGTGTGTGTATGTGTGTGTGTGTGTGTGTGTGTGTGTGTGTGTGTGTGTGTGTGTGTGCAGTAGTTCCTTCAAAACATTCAAACCAAAAATAACATCCAATGACAAATCGGTACTTTCAAAACTAAAGACACAGGTGAATGTAAAACTTTACCATACAAACACTTTACCGTATCACGAATACCATTATCTACGCTGCAGAACTAATACAATCACCGAGTACACTGACACTTACTGCTAGTCGTCAGCACAATCTTCAGGTAGTTCAAGACATAGGCCCAACACAAGCCTGGAATAACATCCCCTGCAGGATTTGCCCTGCCAATATCTACAGGTGTTTCTGTAAATTACCACATATAAGTGAGTCGCGTTAAAAGTATATCTATATCCATATATGAATGTTTTGTTACAAAGAATATACATCGTGTTTGCATAGAAATGGGAATTTCTCAATAACGAGAAAAAATATATAAATATATTAAAAAAAATAATTGCTACAAAACGTGACATACTAACTCACAGTAGTTCCTATATAATTTATAACCAATTATTATTAACAAATTATATATTGAATTCAATAGATTTAACTAACAATACAATCAGCACTTTTTGTAACCAAAAAGAAGAAACAATCACCCTTCTTTTTTGGGAAAGTGACAAGGTCAACATACTGATCAATTATCTAAAGGCAGACGTAGTGCACCGATTAAATATACATGTTTCAATTAATTGTAAGTCATTTATTCTTGGTAGTATCGGATTTGAAAAAGAAAAACATGGCCGTATTACCTGTTGAAGTTAAACAATATACGTTTGCTCCTATAAAAAATACAACTTTACCATATCATAATGGATTAATTAAAAGTGTATCGGGGGCTTACTCCGAATATAACAATATGAAACTAACTAAAAAGGAACAAGAGCTGTTACCATAGTATGACTTATGCCCCAAATAAACGCTTGGTAGAAGTTTTTAAGCTTTTTTCGAATCCTAAACGCAGATTTCCAACCTAAACGCGGACCCTAGGTTCAAGGTCAAGGTCAAAGGGGTCAAAATTTGTGTGCGTATGGAAAAGCCTAGTCCATATTTACATGCATGCCAAATATTAAATCTGAAGCGACATATAAGTTATAAGCATTTTTCGAAATCTAAACGCAAAGTGTGACGGACAGATGGACGGACAGACGAACGGACAATCCGACCACAATATGCCCTCCTTCTGGGGCATACAAATGTCTTAGAATATCAAAATAAATCAGAAAGCCAAATAAACTAGAGAGCGAACACTATGCTTAATCCTTGAAATGCACTTAGTTATCCCGTGACCTAGTTTTTGACCCGGCATGACCCATATTCGAACTTGATCTAGATATTGTATTGATACAACTTCTATCCAAGTTTAGTAAAGATCAGATGAAAACTACTTCAATTAGAGAGCGGACACGATGCTAAATCCTTGAAATGCACTACGTGACCTGTTGACCTAGTTTTTGACCCGGCATGACCCATATTTGCACTTGACCTAGATATTGTCTATATACAACTTCTGACCAAGTTTGGTAAAGATCGGATGAAAACTGTTTGAATTAGAGAGCGGACACGAAAAGAGTGACAGACAGACAGACTGACAGACTGACGGACAGACTTACAGACCGACAGTTCGAAAACTTAATACCACCTTTTCTTCGAAAGGGGGCATAAAAATAACGTCGATCAGCAATTAAATAACGTGTAAGCATGCATAATCTATGATTGTGCATTTAAATTATATATTTGTCATTACAAATACACGTTATTATTTGTACTTCGAATTTGTTTTGCTTCTGTTTCTAGTTTTTTATCCGTGTGCACATTTTCTTTGTTTTCTTGCATTTCTCTTCTTTTTTTGCTATGAAATGAATTTAAGACATACACAATAATAACTAATTATTTTACCTTTCTTCATGACAATTGCATTATATGTACAACTGTGGTATATATTGGTACTTAAAAGCTGTATTTATAAATATTGTGCATGCGTGTATGTTTATATCAATATCTGATTAAAATCTTACAAAAAAATATATATATATAGTGTATTTGAATAATAACTTTATATATGTGTATTTGACTTGTCTTAAGCTTGACAGTAAATTAGCTTACTTTGGTCTAAATTACGTACGAGGTATGTGCTAGAAACTTATACCTAAAACTGTCCTGACAATGCAGTTTTTATATGATTTGTCATCTTCGCTGAAGCATGCAACCCATCGAATACACAATGGCAGGTCTGAGATGATATTCACACCGCTGCGCAATACAAGCAGAACCCTTAGTTTGCCTTCATCAACATCGGCAGTCAGGCATTTCATGAGATTAAATGAAAACACACCGGCTTTCAGTGATTCCTTCGAGACAATAACTATTATTTATCCTTTTCGATTGTCACCGTCTGCGAGCATGGACCCCTCTGTTGTGTAGTCATTTGGAATATGATGTTTATCTAGCTCTTATGCAATATCGTCACGACAATCTTCATCCGTATCAAAAAAGATATGAACACACTCTCCTGAAATAAATTGAGATGTCATTGGGTTAATTTAAAACCTCTACTTTCAATCCGTATTATATTAAAGGGAGTATGGCCGATTTCATGTCAACAAGTAATCTTTGCGATTTGAAACCAAAATATGAATATAGCCTAGGAATGCTTAATAACATAAATTAACAATCTGTATATGGTACAAGAAATAAAATATTGTTTACTTCGGTAAATTTCCTAACAGGCTGGTTAAAGCCGATGCCGACACTTTTACTCGTATTTGTTAGGAAACAAAATTGTGCCTTTGTGTCGTATGAACGAATCTGCACTAAAACTAAATTTAGATTCACATCGTACATGCATGATATGCATGGTGGCGAATTCGACTGTGAAGACATTTTCGATTTTAGTGTTAAATATCTGGCTTTTTTGGCATTTTTAGATACATGTTCTTCTTAACATTTATTTAATTTAATTTATACTGAAAAACCCAGACAAGTGTTCAATAATAAAGTGTTTTATATAGCACAGATAATGAAAAATACAATTACAACTTATTTAATTTGTCTAGTATAGTATTGTTAATATGATATTTGCATTTTTTAAGGGTTTAGCTTTAGGAATTTAGCGACGTTCATGTAGACATTGCTAATGTTTTCGTTATCTAATTGCAAACAAACATTTTAGCCGTTCGTATAATGGAAAAAGAGGTTAACGTCCTAACACCTTCTTTAAATGAAGTTCTCGGTAAAATGACATTTCTGAATATTTGTATGTGTACCAACAGATACACATGACTTATACGTACACATATTTAGTCTTGATAAATAATAAAACGTTTGGCTTGTTAAGCAAAATACACAAAAATACAATTATGATGAAACATTTGAATTTGCTAGTTGGCTACATTTTTGTGCACTTACCTTATTAACATCGGAAATAACTTCAGCTCTAATTTGAGCTGTTCCTCTCTCAGACGTTTTGTTAGGGTTTGTCGTAGCAGCCTTACACAACGCGACAGGAATATCGTTTTCATCGAAAATATACATATCAGTAAACATATTATTAAGTAATTATTCTTGAAAACGTCAATACATTATTGATCTTACGAAGTATGGTTAGAAAATTTACCCCGCTTGAAAAATATAATACTGAGCCGAATATGCGATACATGCTTCCAGACAAATTCGTATGTAAAACAATATTCTTATATTTAAGCTTTTCACTTGCGACATGAACTGTAAAGATTTAGCCCTATTTTTAGTACGCTACCGGTTTCATCGGAGGGGACTTATGGTTTGTGCTCCGTCTGTCCGTCCGTACCACTTTTCTGGATCCTGCGATAACTTTTAAAGTTCTTAATATTTTTTCATGAAAATTGAAACATGGATAGATGGCAATATGGACATTATGAAAGTCATTTCATTTTGTTCCTACGTCAAAAATTGTGGTTGCTATAGCAACAAATATTTTAAAGAAATATTCCGACAATGGTGGAATTTCTGACAATGGCGGAACCAGTAGGGGACTTTTATTGCTTGGCAATAGTCTTGTTATATTTGTCTTGTAAATTTACAAGTTTGCTATAGTATATAAACGTTATAAACCTTCACATTGGACTATTGTGAAACCATTTATTTTCGACAGCACAAAATTTCGTCATTTTTATAAAAATGACGATTTCGTCAGCACTTAAATTCGCCAATTTCTGATTTTGAATTAAAAAAAAATATGCGTCAGTCAATATCAGATTTGTGTGTAATACATATTCGCGATCAATCGCAGTTTTGAAATATCGTACGAATGCGGGAACACACTTGAGAATCACTGCAGGAGGCGGAGCCTGTTTGTCACATGCCAATTAACTTGTCTTTTGTTATCAAGGGACAGTAATGGACCCTCTTATTGTATGCCATTCACACGTCCATTGTTATGATAAGCGGACAAGTGGGGTCGAATAACCGTTAACGAGTGTTTGTAACAACGAAGCCAATTGCCCATTAGTCTTTTTTTATTATTATAATTGCCATACTGATAACAATCGTAATTCAAGTTGGTATGATATTTATTAAGATGCTGTCAATACCGTTTTAAAACTGTTTGTGTTATACGAAAGAGGTTCCAGCTTGTTAAGTGTTTTTTTTTTTCAAATAAAATGCTTTTTTATTCTGATATCAACATTAAAATTATAAACTCTATGTATGTGTTTGTTCTTAAAAAGTAAACTATCGGTATATAAATCAATAATGTCAATAATTTAAAAATAAATAAATTGATACATTTAAAATAGTAATAAGTGTGGTTAAACGCAAACAATCAAACAACAAACAGCAATTAAAATATTCTTTATTAATTTGTGATAAATACGCATGTTGATCACACATCGTCATCTTTTCATTTTATTGTCTTTCATCGGCATTCGCTGCGTGATGGGTAATATGCAACACCCCTGAAAAACACAATGCACCTAATGGGTAATAAAGTTATAAACAATTAGCGCTAATTCATTACCATTCTACATAAACGAAATCAATGCATTCGATACAGCTGTACTGCACACGCGTTTTAAAGAAGTGTAACGTGTCAGTTAAGTACCTTTTGTAATCTACATCCCTTTGTGTCAAAACCGGATTAATGTTGATTACAAAGCAGCAGTGAATGTGTGCATGGATTATGTTTGAATTTAATGCCTCATGTCTTCGGTAAAGTTTTAAAATATTGTTCAACTTAGTGTTTGTTTTTGTTGAAACATAGAGCATGATTGTTGAAATTTATGAAAATTAATGCCTGACGATTAATAATGGTTTCACAGTATTTCCATGAATTCAGTCCATCCATTCGCATCGATAACCTGCTGATATGCTTGACAAAACCGCTGGTGCTCGAGAGCAACATTTATGGTTCCAAGGTACAGCTTTGCCAGATATGATATGGCAGTCAGCACTATTGGTACCTGGGCACAAACGTAGACCTCATTCTGAAAATTGAAGATGATAAAAGCAAGCGTTCAAGTGGTTGGGCTTGGCCAATCGACTACTGGATACAAATTTACGCACTTGTCTCGAATGTTAGCGGATTATTATACATTGTCCTAAATATGGCTTTTTACACATGTTAGGTCATATCGCGGAGATTCAGTTAACCTTGCCATATGTTCATGGGCGAACTCACGTATTCAAGTGCTCTTACGACTATGTGCTCATACCCACTTTCGATCGGGAATCATCATGAAATTATTGTCGTACTTAACGAACAAACATGCCTAAGCTTATTGAATTAGAGAAAAAAAATAATCAAAAGAGAAAAAGTAAATGTTCATGCACATGGGATTGTGAAATCACGTCCGTACACAAAGCATAATTAACTTAGGAAAGGAAACAACGAAATATAAAGTTTGGTATGATATACATGTGAAGTTAAAAGGCCTAGTGTAATAAAATAACATGTCAAGTTTTGAATTTATATCCTGAAACGTAATGTTATAACCCACAAACGTTTTACTGTAACAGACAGTTTTATAAGATAAGTGTTACAGAAAATTCACGTCGAATACCTTTTTAAAGATATTTCTTGTTATATTTGATCGAGAATTTAGCCCGCCTCCCCGCTTCGCTGTAAGGATCAAGTTCCCCACTGGTACTACTTCCCCCAATCTATTTTTCGTACCCTACATTTTTCGTACCCAATTTTTTTCTCACCCTATTTTTTTTCGTACCCAAATTTTTGCACGAAACCAAATTTTTTTTCGTACCCATTTTTTTCCTACCCAAAACTATTTCGTAACCAAATCTGTTTACGTTCTTATTTTTTTTTCGGCATAATTGTTATAATCAAAATGTTCGTACCCATTTTTTCCTACGCAAAATTTTCGTACCCACATACACAAGTGTGGTGATGTAGACAAACTTTAATAGATGCTTTTATATCAATCCTCTTCAAAAGCATCGTCACACCAGTACTTTCAGTACTTTGATTATTTCTCGAATGTATGAACCCTTAATGATATTGTTCATAACAAGAACAGTGCCTCGAATAGAGTATATTTGTCAAAGTGTGAGTAATATTTGTACACGCCCCTGTCAAATGCTAGCCTCTATATTTATACACCCGTCTAAATGTCATAGATAATAATGTTTTATCATCTTTTCGTCTCTGTCCATCAAATCAAACACCGTGTCATTATTTTTAAGAATGCACTATATTTGTGCACATTTGCAAAGAACTTACAAACACTATATTCACAGTTATTGAACCTATTTTATATGGTGGTGTAACTTATAACAACCAAACTAATATCTCCGTAGTCGATACAGTTCATACATTTAATGTGAACAGTAAACGATTTGATGATTTAATGAAACGTTCTTTTCCACTATTTGTTTGGAATTGTGTATTCCTGTCCTTATCATTCCCTTTCATTTCTGTCCTGTACTTTATCACATTCGAGATTGATTATATTCGATGTAATGTGCTTTGTATGGTAAAGAAAGATAAACACCAATTGCGTTCGGTTCGAAAACAAAAGCAAGTAAATGGAAATATAGAAGAAGAACTAATGTTAAATTCCCATTAATATAAGTATACTGCATAAACGCAGAATATTTGTAAAGTATGTGTAGATAAATATGCTTAACTGTACTGTTTAATGTCAATAAGGCATACACGTGTACACAGATCAGTTATGGGCAAAGCCTGTCACAACGCTAATATTGATCTTATTTTAAAGAGCTATCACCGATATGAAATGGAAACTCTATTATTAATTTGAACAATACACTGTGTTCAATTAAAAACTCATCAATAACTAAATACATAGCATGTGATGTTTAAACATTGAATGTTAAACACGTTTAAGTGAAGCGTGGTATGCTGTTCCGATCCTGTGTTGCGGCATATACTATTCGAGGGCTCTGCATTTCAATACGTATATTCACATACATATCATTTCAATGTGTTCATAAATCGAAGTTCACAGGTTAATCGTGTTTATACAGTTTATGTAATACATAAATATTGACTGAAAAATCAAAATGACATCGACGACATATGTTCCAATATCATACATACGCATCGGAAACGCGAACGTTGTCATAATGACAAAGCGACAAGGCACCGAGCGAAACCTGTCATTTTTCTTGGAGACACTTCCTTGTGCAGCATCGTAAACAACTTGTATACGATATGTGCATTCAGATGTAAGTTTCCAGTATTGGATGTTTCGTGATTTATAATCCGGGAGGTTAGTGATTATGTTACGTACGATTGTATTGCAAAGTCTGGGCACATAGTGATCCCATGCCTTTGTGTTTTTGAAGTGTGGAGTTGTAAGATGAAGTGTTGTTTTCGTTGCCAGCGGTTTCGGAAGTATTTAAACATTTGCTGTGGAAAGATCGCTGTTGGTGTGGATGCGACAAAAATGTTGATGCTCAACCATATAACAATTAAAATTTCGAGTCAACAATGCCGTACAATTCCTATTGTGGCATGACCAACTCTCCTTTCTGCTTTACGCGGCGGTATTTAACATTTAATGGCCCGTTTGTGTGTTTTTCATGACAGTGTTAGTTTGTACTGGTTTATTACACGTAAAACCAAACATGTTTGATTCTCAACACAAGTATGGAAGTCGTATACAACTATATTGTTAAAATCGTTCCATATCAACAGGCTATGTGTGCACTTACGTTATGTTGGTACTTAATAGGGTCCAATTAGCTTTACAGGACTTTATTGAATATATTTGTAATTTTGGTTTTGCGTATTGGTTCTTTTTTACAATCAGATGTTGTGCTTATCGTGTCGACCAAATGATTATTTCCCTGCTTCCATGTAATCACGTCTCGCTGAAATGGTCGTTGTTGCGAGTCATGTATTTTTAAAACCGCACATCTTAGCATTATATTAATTTATTTCCTTTTTTTGTTTATACTTTAGTGATGCGCCGGATTTTAGTGGGTGCATTTTCTGTTTATATTTTTATTCATTAATGTGAATGTGTTTTTTTTCAAATTTGCGTAAAATTTATTACTAAGTTGACTATCAAAATTATATTTCATTCGATATATATATTACAATTATTTAAACTAAAATTATAGCCAACGGTTAGCGTGATGTTCAGTTGTTTACACAACTGCAAAATTGTTGATTTACTTGAATGTTTATCTACTATCTTTATCAGGGTGCAGTATCAATGGGTTCACAGGGGTTTTCACGAGGGCCGAACATAATAAAAAGACACCGTTAAGAACTGTATTTTTGCAAATCTCTTAAATTATTATAATATGTTTGCAAAAATATTTAGTGCATATAATACAGTTGTTCTTGCAGGTTGTTGTCGATATCTTAAGACATAAGAATACGTTATTTAATACGTCTAAAATCGGTGCCAACATTTAACGTTGCGTGCAGCATATAACCGTGTATATGAATGTTGAACACATCGACTTTGTGGCCAACACCACATGCTTATTGAATAACGTAATTCTGATGATTTTCATATTGTCATAAGCCGCATTAAAACTGTCGTTTATGCAATAGTTAATATTCTTCAGAAAAATTGCTGTAAAAAGTTATTTGAATAAAGCACTACTTACCGGTGTGTTTACATCCATTAACATCCATTTGTGAACGCAATAAAATTGCGTGATCCTGCATCCAGAGTATTGTTTGCTTGTTAAGTCGAGTGTTCTTTAATAGAGAACCACTGGCCTATCCAATTTACCAATTATGTATACCTATAAATATTTATATTTGTGTTATCACTAAATTATCTTTTAAAACTGTATCCGGTTAATTTGTCCCGATTGTCACATTAACAGTATCTTTTTATTTTACATTAAAATATGTGCAAGTTAAGATTCATAACAAAACAATTCATAACCTAAATTAAAAAAAAAACATCACATGAATGCAGCTGGTTCCAGTCAAATCCCTGCGCGGAGGTTGGGTGTTGTAGTTGTCAGTATGGAAAACTCATACCTAACCATTTTATTTGGCTTCTCTGTTTTGTATACATTTAATATTTATTGATGTCCCTTTGAATGTCCTGTCCTGCAATTAAGTATATTCCATTATAATGACCTATATGGTTCATTTGGACAGTTTGTGGATATCGCAAAAGCATAGTAAGCAACACACTACAATCAATCTCATTTATATTGCTATATTTATTCGTTTATCTCATATTTATCCTAGTGTTTTCAATTATTCATCAACGAAAGCCATCAAAACTTATGACATTTTTAAACAGGTAATGAGTTTATGTTTTTACTTTTTAGTTGACTTGATAACCTATATGCCGGAAGAACATCAAATAAGCAATGTCTCTCTACTAAGCCAAGTCATACAATTGCGGAAAAATAATATATTACATTTTATTTGAGATCATACCGCAGTTCACCAAAGCAAGTTGAGTGTGCTAAATGTGTATTATTAGAAAACTGATGTAGCGTGAACAAACGATAAGGAATTGTGAATTATAATTGGTAAATTGGCATTTACAACAAATCAACCTAAATATAATTACACATTTCACGGTTAACTGTACACTAATAATTTAGCCTTCACGGAAACACTCACGAAGTGGTCGACGATTGGTATACGTGATTTAAATCACGTACTATTACAGCAAAATGATCCAAATTAAAGTATGATTTACATACTCATATTAAGGTACGAAGTAAATATATGACATGAAAAGGTTTACACATGCGCACTATGTTATATAATGTGCCTGCATTGATATGTTTCCACGCATAAGTATTCATTACGGGTATACTTTATTTATACGATATAAAACGAAAATATTTCATTATGTCAAAGTCAAACAAACCATATCTCGTGCTAACTCGGCCTATCCCGGTAACCCGCGTTAAAATACTAATCTAAGTCGGACGAGATGATAATAGTGAACGAGCAGGTGACGAAGGGACAAGGTCCAACAATACGCCCCTCTTGAAAGTGCGCATAAGTACTCTGGCTATTGACGTGTTTGTGTCGGCTGATTAATAACAGGTAATTACTATTTCACTTCTTGCCTGCTGATCAATAGATTGTTGTTTTATATATAATTAGATAATATAATTGTTATTGTGTCACCAAAAAATCTTCATTACCGGAGTTAGGGTAAAAAATAATATTTGATGTGCAATTTAAAGGCAGATACAAAGCAAATGCTAATTAATGTTCAATGAAACGTTTATGAGTCTGAAAAAGCCTAACAACGAGTTCTTAGGAGCTATTAAATGTTTGGACAACGGAAATAACCTTAACCAAACGATTAAATGGTGTTTTTTTAACACATCGATTTCTGACGAGTGCATTCTTTCTGAAAAATAGAAAGCGTCAAGCATTGCGTCACATATGATGATTAATTCAACGTGTTGAAAT
The DNA here is from genome assembly GCF_020536995.1 of Dreissena polymorpha. Lineage (NCBI taxonomy): Eukaryota > Metazoa > Mollusca > Bivalvia > Myida > Dreissenidae > Dreissena > Dreissena polymorpha. Next base: position 9,493 of record NW_026273349.1, on the reverse strand, counting down.
TATTATAAATAAATGCTCGTCCAAGTTATAATTAGTTAATTCGTAAAACATCGTGCAACATATGTATACACAAGCGATAAGCAACCATTCCGGAAAGTCAATTGATTGGCGAAATAACTAGCACTTTAACAATAAAGTAAGTATTATCAAACAAAACATACCAAATATAGAGAATAATAGGTTAGTGTTGATTATAGATCAGGTTTATCATGCGAGGCTTAGAAAACAAAAAGCACGAGCCTTGGCGAGTGCTTTTTCGTTTTCGTGCCGAGCATGATAAACCTGATCTATAATCAACACTGACCTATTATTCTATTTATCCCACTTTTTATTCAGTAAACTTTTTGTATTTAAACAAAATAAGTTTTCATGAGTGTTTGTCGTATTTTGATAATGACTATAGTGTAACCAAGGTCAGTGTATTACTCCGCGTTCCAAAAATAACCGCTGATCAAATAATCTTTTTTTTTTAAACCAGAATATCTTTCTGTAACAAAGTGTCGAGCGTTATTAATTACAATTTTAATAATATTGAATTGCAAATCTTAAAGTTTTATGATATCAATATGACATTAAGTTGTTATATACAAGGAACTACATTTGTTTACAAGGTAGCCTAACACCACACACAATTCACTTTCGATATCAAACTATCAAGTCGATCACGAGGTGCACAGTATTTGCTTCTTTGTTATAATATGTGGTTATTTCGTGACGAAATAACAAAGATTACTTGGATTTAATCTAATTATATACATTTTGAATGTTGAAAGTGGCACCAAAGAATTGTGAGGCAAAGTTGTTCGAACTAGAGAAAGACATTTGCTGGTGAAGTGACTGGGTGGGGCGAACATCAAGATCAACTTGTTTGACGGTAGACAGTGGTTGTCTAGGCTGCATTTCGGCCATAGTTTCGCTGCATGAAGGTGAACAAGAGGAATCTGTTGGATTGTTACATTTACTGGACTGAGCAAGAATGGACACTTTTGCTGCTGTTCAACATATATGTTGGAATAATTGGTTATGGACTGGACATGTTTGTGCCCTGTTATGGCCATGGTTTCAGTGGGTGGAATGTTTGCATTTCGAAGTTTTTGGACCAGGAATTTGCGAACTGAGTGGTTCGTTATTCTCTTGTGCTTGAGAAAGCCGGCGTCTTTTGCCATGGCCTTCAGCATCTGACCTAGCTTGATGACACCCAATTGTTGACGCAAGAACCACTGGGATGCAGTGACATTCGTGCGTATTGCCAGGTTGAAAAGATTCGTTGAAGAAAAATCAGATGGACGCATATCCGAGTACAGCTTGTAAATTAACACAAGATTTCTTGGTCCAGACGATTGTTTTCTACGGTCAAAGGGGAGCAACTCGAAGTGACTTCTTTAAAGAGGAGCAACAACAACAGAACCTATTTGCATAGTGTTAAATTTAGCTAATACTAGAGGTTTTAATAAGAATAAATGACAAAAACACGTTTTTTGGCTACTTTTCTTTGTTTTAAGGTCATTAAGATTGACAAACTTTTGAGATTGTTTTTATTATTGATGCACTTGGCAAATACAGGTGACGAGGTGCGTGGGAAAAAGTAGTCCCGGTTCGGCAGTTGATGACGTCATTTCGTGCCATTGATTATAGCCTTGCCGTTGATTATAGATGAAATTTAATAAACGGGGCTTTAATCAACCGTTTTCGCTGTAAAAGTGGGATAAAAACGGTTTTGTAAACACCCGTACTAGTTTGTTTGAGAGCCTGCCATCACTGTCAATTATTTTAACCGTTTACTGATAGTACATCTGACAATACCAATACTCCACCTTGGATGTATTATGGCGAATCTCATATGGTTACGGACGCAAATATATGCAATGATTACTTGTGTACGTCATAAGCTGTTATTTTTTAAACACAGATAAACCTTACTTTGCGTTAAAGATCAAAACGTGGTTAAATGAAACTTATATCACCGAAAAAGACGATGCTGATTTTGTTTCCAGTGTATTTGTTAAAAAAAACTTCAATTGCCTCAAATGAATATTTCACAAAATGCTACGCATTTGCAACACTTTTTAACACCTACCCTTTAGTGAATATTGCGATGCCAAACTTTACACAATTATAGACCTCTGTATGTCATTAGTTGAGCAGGTAATGTTTTGGAGCCTGCTGATACAATACATATTTGTATAAGAAGTTAGATACGCACATCATGCTAAATGGCTTACAATCTAAGGAATAATGAAGGTGAAATATTATAATTGGCACGTGCAATTTAAAACCAATTGTATATAATTATGTCATCATCTCATACACAGTTGTGCACGTTTCGACATAAACAAATCCGGTGCACAGACTAACCTTAGGGGTAGGATTCATCATTAAAAATTAGTTTTGAACGCTTCGTCATCAGCGTGTATGGTGTTCACAATCATATTTTGTTAACGTATAATAATCTACTAGCCTTTTGTGCACACTTACCTGCTGGGAACGCTTTATCATGTACTAACCTGTTGTACACGCTTGCCTGTTGTTCGCGCTTCATTATCTAATTACGCGTTGTGTATGCTGGATTATCAAATAAACTGTTAAGCAGATGGTTTATTTAAATAATTGCATGATTGATCACCTACTAACCTGTTGTGCTCGCCTCATCATCTACTTACATGTTGTGAACGCTCCATCATCTACTAAAATGCCGTGAACGCTTCATCATCTACTATTCTGTTGGGAACGCTTCATCATCAAACAACCGATTGTGAACGCTTCGTACATGTAATTTATATATCCGTTAAGCACGCTTCATCATACACAAACCTGTTGTGAACCACTCTTCATTTCCTTACATGTTGTACACGCCTGGTCATCTAATACCCTATTGTGTACGATTCATCATCTACTTACCTATTGTGGAAGCTTCATACTTTACCAGCCTGTTTTGTCCACGTAATCATCTACTAATCTGGTGTAAACGCTTCATCAAATGAAATCATATTGTCTACTCTTAATCAACTACTAATCTATTGTGAAAGCTTCATCAACTATATACATGTTTTGTCCACTTTTTATCGTCTACTAATCTGCTGTGAACTCTTCACTGTCTACTTACTTGTTATGCACGCTTCATCATATACTTTCCTGTTGTGCACGCTTCATAATTTACTAACATGTTTTGAACGACTTATCATCTACTTACATGTTGTGAACGCTTCTTAAAGGAGCCTTTTTACAGTTTTTGGAATTTTTTGAAATAAGTCATTAAATGCTTTATATTCATAGATGTAAACATTGAATTTTAAAAGCTCCGGTAAGATATCATGAATAAAATTTAAAATAGAAAAAAAGTAGCCGCTGCTGGACTCGAACCAGTGACCCCCCGTAGTCCAGGAGTAACCTGGAGTAAAATCGCATTAGCCCGCTCGGCTATTCTGCCAAGCATTCTTGGATAAAGTATTTCATGCATTATATCAGCAATCTTCGTAGTTTCACAAAATTAAAAAAAATCGTCAAAAGATGCATATATTGGCTGAATTAGACCATGGTAAATGTTCAGTAATACTGTTGTCTCACAAATATCATAATTAAAACGAAAATTTGCGAATCTGAAACAACTTTTTTCAATTTTGTCAATTTGCGAAACCGTGAAAAGATCCCTTTAATCAACCAATAGTTGTGAATGCTTCATAACAACTTTCATGTTGTACGCGATTCATTATCTTCTAAGTACTTGTGAACGCTTCATTATCAACTAACAAGTTGCTTACGCTTCATCATCTACAAACCTGATGTGCACGTCATATACTTACATTTTATGAGCGCTTCATTATATAACACCTGTTGTGAACACTCTATTATCTACTTACATTGTCTTTCTACGTAGTTCGGTCGAGTTTATAATGTTTACTCTTCACTATCAAGTCCACAGGGTATTTTAACCAAACAATGATAAACACGGGTCCCGTATGTAAGGTCCCGTGCCTGTACGAAAAACAACGCCGATCTCTACCGGTATTAGAAGTTAAGTGTCTCCAGACATACTGTTTCATTTACACGATTAATTTGGAATACATATAAACAAACAATTATAAATCTGATAAAAAACCGCATGTCTCGCTTGTCAAGTTTATGTGTGACTACATGCGAGCTATATATATATATATATATATACTGCTTATATGGATTATTGTCGTACATATAGGTATTTGAACAAAACTTGAACAAGTAATAAACCACATTTGTGGTTATGACAATCTCATCAATTGTTTGTGAAGCGGCATTGTCCAGATAGACTAATACTGTGTGTGGGTCTTTTAAAATTATCTCATGAACCACATGACATGCTAATTCGTTAATGATGATAAGTTTAAATGGATGTAGTCACATAAAATAACAATGCGTAATCACCGTTATATGACTTTTGTTATACACAGTACTGAAAAAGGTGTATCACACATTAGTCATCTATTATCGCTGTGGTTAGTTTATCGACCAAAGACTGGTAACGTCGATAAATATGTTAATTTTTCATTGATTGTGTATGCCACGTATTTTTTTATATGGAATAAGTGACCAACCGTATTATCTCATCTCTGCTCGCGATCGCGGTTATTTATGCTAGTGTCATTTAATCTACCGATATTGCCTGGAAATTGAAGTTATCATAAGTAAAACTACTTGTGTTGTTTGCTTTCATTAGGTGTCGTGAGCATCGTAAATCTCCGGGCGATATTTTTACTGTGAAGATGTATGCTTTCAATTTTAATTGCCTAATATTAAGTCGGCAATTTTTGATTTCTTTAATGCGGTTGAACATTGATTATATGAATATGAATTGTGATTATATAAATTTCATTCGAAAAGGTGCAGATGAACGTGTTGATATAAAAAGTCAATGCATCACGTTCTGTTCATGAATACTGTTGGTCAACAGGGGTTGATTCTCGGCTACCATACGCATTGATTCAGTTTTCATTGAAAAATATCGTTGAATTAACTTCTGGACTAACTTCCAATTATTCAAGTTAACAGTTTGAATGTTTGAATCCAAGTTTCGTGAGGCGTCTGCATGTGTCGTGTTTTAACTTTCTCTTGAGGCTCAACCACACTTAGCCTTAAAAAAGTGTATTTCTGTTACGGTAATTGCGACATTAACATATAAATGTCGACGGTAAATGTTCAACGTAAAATAAAATGGCACCGGCGAAAATAATGAGATCATTAAACAACTTCTTAAATAAATTCAAAAGCAGCACAACTATATAAAGTTTTGATTTTATGTTCTCAGTACATGTTAAAGTTTACTTAAATTCATTCGGCATGTAACCGATAGCAAACTGACAATATTTATTCACGCATGTCATTGCTCAGATAACGTCCTTTTCGTTCAGCAAACTCAAATATTTAAGAGTGTTATATAGTTTCTCATGTTGTTTCAAAATGAAGTATTGAACTAATTTTATAAATTGAAGCATGCACATTTATACTTTAATGTATAACATATAAAGTGTTACAGATGCTCTTTTGAAATGTTCTTTTTTCTATTGCGTAAAAAATATTCTTATCATTTTGCAGGACGACATCTAAAAACTCTTGATTAAACTAGCTACGTGGCGGTCCACATGCCATATCAACACAAGTCGCGTGCGTTACTGCAGTTTTCAAACATTCCGCGCCGAAGAAGAACAACCTTACTGATCGGTCAAGGGCACGGTATTATATTATCTGCCATTGTATTGAGTAATCATATGATACTTTTGTTCAATATATAATGACTTAAACTTAATTGTATACATTAACGCAGATAAGGTAAGAGGAAAATACATTAACGACAACTCCATTAATTACTGTTATATGTTGGTCCATTGCATGAGGTAAGCGCATAAAAATAGCAATAAATGTTTCCCACTTCATCAAGTGTATATTTTACTACTAGTCTAGTTCGTGGCATCGAACACACCATGCAGTGTATGTTACAATATAAGTAAAATAAAATTCTATATTTACTTCCATTTTACTTCCTTTTATTGAAAGATTGGGATATATAAGAGGCCGTTGAACGAATTCTTCTTTTGAAAACTATTCATTTTGCTCGCCCAGGTATATTAGAGACGTAATGTTTTTTAACCTTGAGTCATTCAACCGGCATATTACCTGACTAGGCTATTAAATCAATTGTGATGTATAGGTAAGGCCGGTTTCATATAAGACGTGTCTTTTACACGGGCAGAAGCCATCTTATTTGCATTTTATTGAAAGCAGTATTGTTACGTTACCTAAACATAACTTAAACTTATGTACTGCAACGTGTCAGCTATGATCAGTTTATATGTACATGCACGCGTATTCGTGATCGTGTTAAAAATATTGATTTGTATTTCATGACAATTACCCGAACTATATCACATATTCTTGTCCATATCAGCTTATAACAAGGCCTACGCTGCAAGAATGAAATAACGTAATGCTCAATTTTGTTTATTACACGGTGTGTTATTACACTAGTTATATAACTGTAAAATGACGTCATTTTGTGACCGGAAATGACATAATTATTCACCGAATTTCTTCAGTTAAACTCTTTAACAATGTGAAAAAACGGTGAAAAGAGCATACAATCAAGAGAATATTTGTTGGTCATGTTATAAATAGAATCTTAGATTTGTGGTATTTTTGTATTGAATTTATTAAACTCGTCATCTAAATAAAGATAAAAACTCGGCAAGGCTCGTTTTTATCTTTATTGAGATATATAGAATCTTGCATGAGTGGTCGTTTTGTATTGAATTTATTAAACGAGTCATCTAAATAAAAATAAAACGAGGCTTTTATATCTGTATATAGATGACGAGTTTAATAATTCAATACAAAATGACCACGAATCTAAGATTCTATTTAAACATGACCAACACATTTTCTCTTTATTTTATGCCCTTTTCACCTTTTTATTACAGTGTTAAAGAGTTTAACTAAACAAATTTGCTGGAATAATGACATCATTTCGTCACAAAAATGACGTCATTTCACATTTATATAACTAGTGTAATAACACCCATGTAGTAAACAAAATTGAGCATTACGTTATTTCACTCCTGGAGCCTAGGTCATGTTATAAGATGAGTTTAATAAATTCAATACAAAACGACCACTCATGCAAGATCCTATATTTATCAAATATCTCACTGCAGCACTGTATGGATGGCTGAAAGTGGCACAAGACCTGATGAACCGGAAAGATTCCCAAGACAGGGCAGTATGTCCAGCAAACAAGACTTGGTAAGATGATAAGTCGAGTGCAGTTTGTGTCCAGTACACAATGACAATTAACGCATAGTTTTCCCGTTATATGTCTGCGTTTCCCCTACACCTATTATATTTCTTAATGACATTTCAATCTAGATGTTTAATGTTTGCATAACTAAAGGCAGATATACATTAACATCTTTAGAAAAAAGAACAACGGTAAATTTATACTGTATATCAATAATTGGTCCCAAATTAAATACTTTACTTCTGTACAAAATGTGAAACATTAAAAATGAATACATCCGTTCTCATGAATCTTCTTATAACCACTTTTCAGTGTCTGCACGTGCCAAAGTACGACACTACTTTTTGGCAAACGTTTTTCACAGTTTTCTTTCAAATTATTAAAAAAAACTATTTAAACATCAATATACAGACATAACAATTAAAGTTTATATAATTTCGTTAAATTATGCAGCTTCAACCATAGCAATTAATTTATTATCAATAGTTATAACATTATTCGTTCCGCATTTGCAATTTCAGATAATAGAGATTTAAACATTATATGTTTAGTATGTTTATGAATGGATGTCATAAATATATATGAACTCGCCGTTGATTACCGTCTATATTTTCAGTGTCTTTATTTCAATTCATTAATTCAATTTATTAATTAATTCATGGTTGGCAATACTTGTACCGACTATTGGATTATTCACTGAGAACATGCACACGAAATTGTAATATATTTTTACAAGATAATACTTAAGAAATACTATTTTTCTATCATGGTTTGTTGTCGAATAACCCACAGTAAGGAGTATTGATGCGTAGGAATTAATCACGAGTGCGAAGTACACGCATCTATACAACTTACTGTGGATTATTCGACAACAAACCATTAAAGAAAATATTATTTCGTTTCTAACACGATTCTGATTGATTTGGTTCAAGCTTTAGGACGTAACTATATTTTTCAATACTCCGCCTTTCTTAGTACAAAGTTCACTATTTAGTGACGTCATTGATGTGTACAAACATATGACGTCGTTTTCATTCATAAATATTTTGCAAATGACGTCACTTTCATTGAAAACAACAATCGTAGAAACTTAATGACGGCACGTTTATTGATGCTACTGAAAAGCTGACATGCTATAAATGTTTTCTGAATTACGCTTCCTAACCAATAACATTCTTTGTAGGTGTGGTTATGCCACTTATCACCAAATATACAATTTGTTATTTCATTACATTTATACATGCTACATTTATTACATTTCTTTCAGAGCGGGTTTTAACACGTGCATTTTACTGCAATATTTTCTTTATTTATTCGGAACTATTTTCGAAACATTAAGCTCCGCCCATAAGTTATTGCAGAATAACCCACGCTTGATTTCCTTCTTTGTCTATAAAAAACAAGTCGCGTGGCGTGTTAGAATTTTTAATTGATAATACATCGAATGGTATGGCCGTAAAAGAATAATTTAAATTGGAATAATTTTAGTATTGCTGATTTATTTGACTACTAACGATATAATGTTATTTATGACATGTAGCGTGTTTCTAATTGAAACGTTTTTAGATTCAGTGGGAAAATGCCTCCCTTGAGACATGCACTATACTGAGCTGGCTCGGTTACGGACCGGAGATCATACAGGCTCGGAGAGACGCAATCGGGAGTTGGCAAGCAGTGGACTGCAAAGGAAATGGAAACAACGTGTATTATTACGGGTAGCAAAGGTGAGGGGCTGAGCAGCTACTTGGAAAGTGATGTTGATGAAATTGTACTTAATAGAGTGATCTGTTTAGAAGATGATGTAAATTCAATTGCCTTTCCTGCGGAGATAACCGTGTTGAGATCACTCAGCCGCAGGAGTTACCATGGTCACTGTAGACTGATACTGGAGAGACGCGGTACAAACAATTATCAGGAAGTAAATCATGCGTTTTGTGATGACGGATATGGTCGCGAACTTTTGAGCAGTGACTTGTTTGTTAATAACTGGTCGAAAGTAGCTATGGGGAGGGCATGGTGCAGCATGAGCGTGCGGGACCGTCAATTCCTACTACAGTGCTGGGATACTTGCAAACGACACTGTCCATGCATTACCTTACTACTGTCCCAGCATCCTGTCAAAATGGCCGCAAGACCTCGCCACTGCCCGCCACCGGAAGCCGTTCAGAGGGTCGTATCACTTGGGGCAGTTCTTACGCCTGTTGGATTTAAAGGAAGTGAATATCAACAGTT